>NC_044566.1:16413760-16717199 GCF_007565055.1 Rhinopithecus roxellana | reverse complement strand
GTGTTTTTACTGGAGATGAGCTTTCACCATGTATCCAGGCTGGTCTCGAACTCCTGACCTCAGGTGATCCCCCCAACCTAGGCATCCCAAAGCGCTGGGATTACAGGCATGAGCCACTGTGCCCATTCCTGAATTATATTAATATTTATAAATTTTCATCACTATCAATGAGATTTTTAAGAAAGTACAAATTCATTACATTATGAGACATCAATGTTTCTATAAAGTGCCCTAAGAAGATGGTTACATCCTTCCTCTTAGGCTCATCACTGTCTCCCAGCTGCCTCCTTCCCCAAATATGTTTCATATCAGATGACTCCATTTCTCAGTGGTTTCTTTACTTGATTCTATCCTATGATTTCATGAAGCCTCAAACCATCTCTTCATGTGAGGTTATTCTCAATTCACTTTTTTTCAACAATATTACTGAGTGCTTTAGGCCTGTGGGATGCAGTGGTGATGATGACTGATTCCTTGCTCTAAAAGAGTTGACTGTTTTTGCAACTTGGACTGTGTTCAGCTGGCACCTCCTTTCTGCTCCAAGGAATGTCTGCTGGGCTCACTCACCCACTCCTGTGTCTGCAGTCAGCTAGCAGCTTAAGCGAAGTTGAAGTATCCAAGATGCCTACATTTTTATTATCAGATTTATATTATCCTTGCTCAACTGGAATTGCTGAAAGAAGTGGAGTTGAACTAGGCTTCTCTCTCTCTCTCTCTCTCTTTCCCTCTCTGTCCAGTATTCTTACATCTTATGGGCCCTTTATATCCAGGGCCCATAAGACCTAATTGTCAAGGAAGCTTTGTTACATTGCTTGTCATAGCATCAAGAAGAAATAGACATTCTTTGGAAATAAACAAATTCATCAGCACAATACCGAGAACTTTATACACACATTAGGGTAACATAGAGGTTGAACTTCAGCATATCTTTTCTATAAAAAATGTATGCTAATAACTTAGGATGTGGTTAATCTGACACCGTTTTAATAGCCGAACTTCATCTGTAGGTAATTTGTTGTAAAATTAAAAACAGTAACAAAATTAAAATAAACTCATTTTAAAAAGAATTAGGCTACTAAAATCTGCTTTATATTAGTTCAATTTTGCATATACACAAGCACAGAATTTAGGTTGCTGATGCCATTGGGAAGAGATGGACAAAATATTTTTCAAAATTGAGCAGTGGTGAAAATAATTTTAAATGGAATGAATTATGAGCCAGAAATAAAGAACATTTACTGTATCATCTAAATGCAAATAAAGGCAATAAACAGAATTTTGAGATCATTCTAAGCCTTTATGATAACTGAATGAGACTACAGAGAGACAGCAGGGCAAAACACAAAGTTTAGCTGGTAGAGCCATGTTATAGTATAAACATCTCATTTCCAAACTTGTTAAGACAGAGGATTTGCCTTATGACTACTTAATATTTAAGATTAATGTGGAAAGAAATAGGGAGTAAAATATCTCAAAGAAGCCCTATGCCAAAGTGTTGACTAATTCTAGAACCAGGGACTCTATTCAAATACATACTTCCTTGTTAAAGAACCTTGCTTTAAATTTTATCAGCCAAAAGTTTTAGTGTTATTTTTAACTAAATGTATTCTACCATATAAAAATGGAGGAACATTTAAGAATTGGAATTAGAGCACACCTAAGCGTCAGTGCCCTCCCAGCATCAGAGACCAGTGGGAACAGATCTGTAGTTGTACAACTCACGTTGATTACCAAGTTGCAGAAAGGGAGGACACACGTGTAACTGGGGATGTTTTAGGCAGAGGGTGTTGGGAAGAACTTATAGGATTTGTGCTTGTGTTAGGTAATTGTGCAGGAGGTGTAAGAAAATGTTATTTTGTTATATGTTAAATCCAATCAGGAAGTGTAAATAATTCTATGATTTTACGTATTACCATTATCTAGAAGGTGAGAAGAACAGAATGAAATTAAGGCTGTAATTAATAAAGAATCACTAGTCACTTGTATTAGCTAGAAGTAAAAGGACTACCTGGTCATTTTTGTAGTTGCTCAATTACCTTGTTTCTGTCTATGTTCAGCCAAAAAAAAAAAAAAAAAAAATGACCAGAGTGGTGTTTTTGTGGTTTTCTCCCCTCACTTCATTATGGTCCCAGTCTTAAATCTTGTGTGATGTTGCTCTGCTATATGACTGCTCTTCAGAAGAATGTCATGGCTTATGCATGCACACCAGGCCAATTCTTCATTTCTTCATAATCCTGAGGCCTAACTTTTAGGATAAGTCTGTTTCCTTGATGTCATGGCTATTTGGTTTTCTTTTTCTTTTTTGATAGTTATATCAAACTAAATCTTGGAGCAAATTCTTCTACACAAACAGGCATTTATTAATCAGATTTTCTTTAGAAAGACGCATAAAGGCAATTGTAAAATCTATCCTATTGTCTCCAAGAAGTCTCACCTCTTTGTACTTTAGATGATCTCATCATATTTTACGAAAAGTCAACATTTGGCAGATTTATCAGTGATCCAGAGAAAAGAGCGTATCACTGATATATTTAAAATCAGCAGCCAGAAATGCTTCTGAGCAAGCAGCTCATCAAAGACCTGTTTGTGAATCATGCTTCTGGATGCCATCTCTGAAGGAATAGAGCTCATGTCTCTCTGGGTTTTAATGATATCTGCATACATGATGTCAAGTATCTATAAACCATGTTGTCCAGTCTATTTTCTTTATGTTTAATGTTGTCATTGAAAGACTATTCATTCTTCCAAAACAAGTTGTGAATTTTGCCAATGCAACTATTTGTATTGTATTTTATATGCTAATTGATAAAACTTTATGTGTCAATTAAGAGACAGATAAATGAAGGGCTTGAGTGCTGCCGCTAGTGTGCTTGTGCTTAATGATACAATGTTAACTAACTACCCGGGAGTGTGGATTCTCAGTCAGGGCAATTGATTGTTACCAGTGTCAGCTGAGATACTATGTAACTCAAATAGAATGAGCTTCATATCACAGTCTTGAAGTATTTCAAAGTAAATTACAGACATTGTAACAACACCAATATTTCCTGGTTGGTCTGTTAATTTGGGCTATCCACCAATTTGCTTTGTGGGAAAATTTTCCTCAGCCTACCATTGGTCACATAAGGCTCACTCATTGACTAGGACCTGCCTGGAAAGAGAAGGAGGTCTTTCCAGCTGATTGGCTAGTTATATTTGAAGGGTCATCTGAGTAGTGCCTCTCCGTGGCTATACCACCCAAATAGACTGAAAGTTTTGAGTTAAATTTTTCCTTTTCACTTTTGTATTACTCCCTGAAGGACACAAAATTGAAGATAAAGGGTATAATAAATTAATTGTATTCAATCATTAACACAGTTTTAGTATTGCAGCAACATTTTTATTGCCGTGAACATTTTAGTAAGCAGAATATGGTTTTATTAACTTTACAGTCACTTAAAAATTCTATGATTAAGATGTAAATGGTATATGCTTTATAAAATGCATATACAATATGAATATTCACAACTCTATCTGCTGTGGTTTCTGGTAATTGCATGTTGCATATTCATACTCATAACAACTGTAATTTTTCATAATAAGCAGTAGCAACAATTTCCCAGAGAAGTTCATAATTAAAAAAATCCAAATAGATATTTTGCAAATGGATACAATCTCATAACCAAATTCATCTAAGATGCAGTTCCCAAAATGATTGATAGGTCAGTCATCCATGAAGGATTATCATCATGGTCTTATAACTTTCAGCTGTACTGTAAAACACGCACCCTGAAGGCATTTGAAATGATGGTCATCTGGAAGAAATTAAGAGAAGGGCAAACCCAGAACTTCTAATGTAATTATTTCGAAAGGGCCATATACTACCAGCGTCTTACATTTTTGAGGTCTAGACATCTTCTTATAATTTGTTTTGTAAATAGATGTGGTGATGGAAATAACTTTTTGCTAATAAAAAAGTACAGATATTTGTAATTATTTGCTTTAAAAACAATAGGCCATATCCCCGTAGTAGCATCCCTCTCACTCAGTAAATTCAGTTACGTTTTAAGGAGTTAAAGACACAAAATGAGAAAGTTAAGCAAGTCCTTTAGATGTTTTCTGCTTAATCTTGTAATGCTTCCTGCAGGGTGTAGATAAGATTCCTATCTTGTTCACTCTTTCTAGAGTCACTACCTGGATTACTCAAATACTATATATTCTAGGCTGTACAGTCTAAGCTGACTAGTGAACAATGGCATCTAAGAGAGAAAAATCATGATTGTATTCAAAGATCCAGAATTTACTAATCTACATAAGTGCCAGTGAAAGGGGTGGCGTATTGATCACTTTCTTCTTACCTATAGAAAACATGAAGAATGTACTGTGTATTATTTTTATAATCTTTGGAAAGAAATATAAAAATGACAGTAGTCACTCTCATGACACTAAAGCAATACTACATAGTAGTTATTAATTTAACCTTTTCCTTTTTGATTTGATTGACTTTTCAGTGCTGGTCTTCCTCTGTACAGGGACATAATCTTGAGAAAAGCAAATCTGGAATGTAAAAGGTCACTGTCATGTTGTACTTATCTTTGCTAAACGTATTGGCCATTTGAAGGTGTAATCTTTCAATCTGAAATTGTAATTGTAAAAAGAATTTAAAATGCTATTAAATTAGTATATTTCTGTATCAAAGAGCAACAAGAAGGGAACATATTACAAAATTATTTCATTTCCATTACTATGTGGGATTAGAATTGTATAATTCCACAAAAATGATATAAGAAAAATATAAATACCATGAATACAAACTGCTAATGACTACCTATATATTAAACCAAAAGTCATACGTTAAAACCAAAATATATATATGTTATCCTAATGTGTGTATAAAGTTCTTGGTATCGTATTGAATTTGTTTACTTCCACACAGACATATATATAAAGACTTTTTCTTTCACATATGCATTTATGTATGTAATATATACATATATACATATGTATATATAAATGTATATATGTATATAAATGTATATGTGTATATATAAAGCCTATTTCTTTTGGTCTTTTTGTAGAAATAGTTCACTTTAACCCCCTGTATTAATAATATATTAAATGCTAATATTTATTTTTTTCTTGGTAAATTAAGTAGTGTGAAATATATTACCTTTCTTTCTGATTTATAGTTAGTAAAAATTCACTTTAACCTAAGTACTGAGATATATAAAAGTCACCAAGACAAATTTTATATTTTCAATTATTTCAATCTATTTTACTTTTATTTTTTAAACCTATACACTGTGTAAGAAACCAAATAATATTGGGATTTGATATTCTCATCATTTCAATTTCTGTACAACAGATCATTTGATCTTCCCAATCATCACCTCATTCCTGGGCTTTTATTTTATTTCTCACAAGAGTTTTGCCTGATATGGCAATCCTCATTGTTTACAGATTTCATATTCCAAATTGCCCTACTCACTAAAATATATTTGTGTCCCCCAAATCCATACTCATAGCACTTTTGTGGTCATCTGTGGACATGCATAGATAGGGAAAATATTTGAGTTTCCCAATGTGCATGCCCCAGCTGAGGTTGAACAAGGCAATGCTCTGTCTCATCTCAGCTCTGAGTCTGAACAAGTGCCTTTTATGTGATATATTTGCTGCCACAATTTTTTCCATGTTTGTGTGTGTTTTGCTGTTTAAAATGTCCCTCAAATGCAATGCTGAAGTACTGTTTTGTGTTCCTAGGCACAAGAAGGCTACACTATGCCTTATGGAGAAACTCTGTGTGTTAAGTAAATCTTGATGGGGCAGAATTTATGGTGCTGTTGGCCGTAAGTTCAATGTTAATAAATCAACAATATGTATCAAATAAAGTATTAGGACAGGAGGCAGGGAAATGTTAATAAATCAACAACATGTATCAAATAAAGTATAGGGATAGGAAGCAGGGAAATTCTGGGCAGAAGAGGGGGTGTCCCTGGCAAAGGCCCCACCCTCAAGCTTGGAACCCCAGCCCAAAGTGAGAACATGCATTCCTGCTTTCCCACTTAAATGTTGCCTTTTGCAAAAGCACCCATTGCCCACCCTGTCCCTTATCCTGTACCCAAGAAAACCCCTGACCCGGGTGGCAGAGAAAAGTGGCTGAACATTGAGAAGAGAAGCAGTAGCTGGGTTGCAGAGACAACAGCTGGATGTCAGAGAGAAGCAGCTTGACTTTAGGACAGCTTGACAGTGTGGCTTTGAGGACGAGTCTGGCTGGGGAGGACTGGACTCCAGTGGAAGACAACCTACCCATTCTCTCCCCTTTCCAGCTCCCCTTCCTGCTGAGAGCCACTTTCATCAACAACGAAATCCTTCGCATTCACCACCTGTATTAGTTCATTCTCACATCGTTAATAAAGACATACCCGAGACTGGGTAACTTATAAAGGAAAGAGGAGCGAAGTCACATCTCATGTGGTGGCAGGCAAGAGAGCTTGTGCAGGGAAACTCCTATTTATAAAACCATCAGATCTCGTGAGACTTATTCACTACCAGGAGAACAGTATGGGGGAAACTGCCCCTATGATTCAATTATCTCCACCTGGCCCCTCCTACAATATGTTCCGATTATGAGAACCACAGTTCAAGATGAGAATTGCATGGGGACACAGCCAAACCGTATCACCACCCTTCAATTCATTTGTGCATCCTGCTTTTTCCCGCAGGCTGAACAAGAGCTTGGGTACGATGGGTGAAGATGCAAAGGCTGTCACACTGACCCTCTGCCCCTGCTGGTGGAAGGCAGCTGCCTCACACAGAAAGACAGAGGGCCCACTGGGCCATGAATACTCAAGCTGTCTACCAATGGCAATGCTAAAAGAGGGCTGACTGTAACACTCTGGGGCTTTGGACGGTCGTGGGTATTCCCCCTTTGATGCTGCTGATGCGGGGCACACACAGAATTTTGCTCCTGCTGGTGCCCAAAAGCACTGTCCACAGCTCTTGCACCCACTACCTGCATGATCCCTCCCATGAGGGGTTGAGCACAAGGGGTTTGAGTGAGTGGAGTTTTACTCTGCCTGTGCTGAAATAGCCAGTAGGCTCCAGTGTCAGTTGCATTGGTGCTGGCAGGGGCAGTTACTGCCCATGAAGAGGTCAGGAAAAATTTCCTGCTTCAGTATTTTTGAACAGAAACATATATGAGCCATGGTTATATATTGAACAGGTGATAAAAATTTATCACTAGACAGTGGTGGGAACTTAGCCCTGTATTTCCCTAGGAATAGTAGTTCAGTATTGATTAGCTGAGCATTTCAGGTAATTTAAGATAATATAACCACTAGGAATACAACTGGCTGTATTAGTTGACTCTCAACAAATATTAGCTTATTTTTTTCTGCAGGTGGCATTCAGGGATTATTTCTACTATCTTCCATTTTATAAAGAAAAGCTTCAGGTTCCTGGACAAAACATTGGTCTCTGGCACAGTAAAACAAACAAACAAACAAAAACCAAAAACAGTATTTCAAAGAAATATATTTATTGTTATGGAATTACTTGACATTTTACGTAACTGCATTTTACTATTTGCCTTGTAATTTTTGATAAACAAGAGTGAACTTCTAAGTCCACATTTCTGTGACTAAGAACTCTTACATAGTGGAATAGAAGAGACAACGTCCAAAACATGGTAGGATAAAGAAGCACAGGAATGTGGAACGTCTAGCGTGTCCCCCACAGGGGTGATAAATAGCCTGAGTACTCCATATAGAAGGAATAGCATTTGCTTAACCTCCATTGCAGCTGAACACAGTGTTAAATGAAGAGTATGAAAACTGAATGGAAAGAAACAAGATTATGCCAAAACATCCTGAACATATGCTCATATTAAACATTTTAGCTTGAAGATGATATTATAAATCTTTTTCTTTAAGTCTGCATCTATAGTTTTTCTATAAATGGCAATGAATAAATATTAAAATGATGCAAACCAATATTCAAGTTCAAAATAATAGTAAGATCCCTTGGAATAAAAATTCAAAGGACAAAGATTCTGTATTAGTTCATTTTCACAGTGCTATAAAGAACTACCAGAGACGGGGCGAATAGGTCTCAGGAAACTTACAATCATGGTGGAAGGTGAAGGGGAAGCAAGACACCTTCTTCACAGGGTGGCAGGAAGGAGAATGAACTCAAGAGGAAATACCAAACACTTATAAAACCATCAGATCTCATAAGAACTCACTCACTATCAAGAGAACAGCATGGGGGAAACTGTCCCTATCACTCAATTACCTCCACCTGGTCTCTCCCTTTACATGTGGGAATTCTGGGGATTATGGAGATTATAATTCAAAATGAGATTTGGATGGGGAGACTCCAATGATGTTAGATTGTAAAGCTACAGTTAGTATCTTGTATCGTATGATGTGGCAAGGATTAAAATTGGCCATGTGACTTTCCATTATTCTGGACGATGTAAGAATTCTGGAGATAGATAGTGATGAACAGTGATGATGGTTATACAACAATGTGAATTCAATTCCATAAACTGTACACTTAAAATAATTAAAATGATAAATTTTATTATGTATATATTTTACCACAATTAAAAAACAGTAGGTCCAACAGGAATAAAGTTATATGTAATTTCACAGATTACGTACCAGAAAAATGTTTCAAAAGACCAATGCATGGGCTATAATTTACAGCTTTGTGGTCCTAATGAGTAGAGATCAAGGACATAGCTTATTGCTCTGAAAGTTAGACAAGCAGCCCAGTAGCTTGGTGACTGGTGAAGTACTTTTTACAATATTTTTGGGTAGTAGGAGCCCTAACTTTCTTTCAAAAATTGTTGTCTCCTTTAGAAGACTAGAAAGCTAAATGAATGCCCATCAATGATAGTAGAATACTATGCAGCCATAGAAAGGACTGAGATCATGTCCGTCGCAGGTACATGAATGAAACTGGAGACCATCATCCTTAGCAAACAAACACAGAAACAGAAAACCAAATACCACATGTTCTCACTTATACATGGGAGCTAAATGATGACAACATATGGACACATGAAGGGGAATGACAAATACTGAGGCCTAGCAGGGGGCAGAAGGTGGGAGGAGGGAAAGGATCAGAAAAAAAAAATGACTAATTGGTATCAGCCTTAATACCTGGCCGATGAAATAATCTGTACATTACATCCACTTGACACACATTGACCTATGTAACAAAACTGCATATCCTGCACATGTATACTTGAACTTAAAATAAAAGCTAAAGAGCATTAAAATTTTTAGAACATACTTGAGATTCAAATTTAACTAGGCACACTGAACTTATATTTTTAAGCTCTGGGAATCCCAAATTTACCTCATTCTTTTTGTCTTATATATAATATATATTTAAATATATATAATATTTATTATATATAATTATATATTATTTAATATATAATATATACTAATATATTTTGTATATTATATATAAATATATATATTCCAGAAGACAATGGAATAATAAGTTTAAAGTCATCAGATAAATGTTAACCAATATTTCTGTATAGTTATTCAAGAGTGAAGATAGAATAAAAATATTTCAGATGCAGAAGACTAAATTTACAACGATCAGATCTTCACCAGAAAAGTATTATTGGGTGCACCTTTGAATGAAGTTAAATGACCAAGGAATAAAGAAGTGGTATGCAAAGAAATTGATGATCAAATAAATTGATCAAAAATAATCAAATCATTGGTCTGTAAGAAATTAAAACTTAAATAACAACAATAGCAAAATAATCACCCAGTGTTTTGGGAGTAGTCAATACGAAGGTTAAAATGACCACAGTCCTTGACTTACTTGATCAAAAAGATACTACAGATGCAGAATAACTTCAGATGATGTTAGGAAAAAAGATAGTTTACCTTATGTTATATTTGGATATTTGTTCTCCCAAATCTTGTGTTGAAATGTAATTTCCAATGTTTGAGGAGGTTGCTGGTGGAAGGAGTTTGGGCCATGGTGTCAGGTCCCTCATGGCTCGGTGCTGTCCTCATGACAGTGAGTAAGTTCTTGTGAGATCTGGTTGTTTAAAAGTTTGTGTCACCTCTCTCACAACTCTTGCTTCTTCTCTGGCCTTGTGATGTGCCGGCTCCTACTTCAACTCTTGCCAGAAATACAAGCACCCTGAGGCCTCCCCAGAAGCTGATCAAATCCTGGCACCCTGCTTTCTGTACAGCATGCAGAACGGTGAGCCGATTCAACCTCTTTACCAATCTCAGGTATTTCTTTATAGCAATGCAAAAACAGCCTAATACATTATGCATTTTTAAAATGTGATAGTATTCACTAAAAAAAATACAAATCAGGTCAATACCTTCTAGACTGAGAAAGGGAGACGTGTTGGTGTTAAGGAAAGCAGATAAGGAATATGGAAAAAAATCTTATGAATCCATGAGCAGCAATAAAGTTTTAAGAGTGAACACATAGTTCAAATAAGTCCAGGTATAATAGATTGCAGTAAAACAGGAATCACAGAAATTGCAAGACTTCTGACTCAAAGAATGTCCAGAGTGCCATACAGGTTAGACGAGAGAAAAATAAAAACGTATAGATGCATTATCCTAAAATGTTAGAACAATAAATACACAGAGAAAAGTATAAAAACTCTCAAATAAAAATGTAGAGTTCCATAAAATAGCAACAGCTGTACTGGCACAAGATTTCTAAATAGGATCATTGACTTATCAAGGCAGGTAAGGAAATTGGCTAGCAGGCTTTAAATAATATTCTCATTTGCTCTTACTAGAATAAAAAAATCTATCAATTAAATAACACCTTTGACAGAATTATTATTTTGATTAACACATAAATATGGACCTGAGAAAGTTCTAGAAATAATTGCATTGTACATTTTTAAGGATAAGAATACAGATTTCATAATTTGCATGTCCTAAAATGTTTATGTCAATAAACATTTGTTGAATTAAAACTATCTTCAATAAATATCTGGAGTTATTCTTAACTGCCTTCCATCCTTACCTACACATCAAATCAAAAATCAAATCCTGTTTTTAAATATGTCTTCATGTTTTCCCCTCAGTCCCCAGTAGCTCCGCCAGGCTGTCCAGTGCTGCGATAGCTCATAAATGAATACATATGCCTCTCCTGCCACAATCGTTCTTTCCACTCCAAATCCAGAGGCTTCTTTTCAAAATATAAACATGATTGTCACTTCCAGACTTAAATTATTCATTTGATTCTGCTTGCCCTTTACATTACTCTGAACATGTTGGCAGGGATTATAAAGATCAGCATGACCTGGATCTTGCCTCCCTCTCCATTTTCATTTAATTTCCCTGTTTCTCTCAATCTCTACATTCTAGTCAACCCGGACTTTTTTCCAGTTGACTGTATGTATGAAAAAGCATCTCAAAATTTGAATTTTTTTGGCCTGAAAAATAATCTATGTTATCTTTAGCTTATACTAAATAATTCCTCAGATCTCTGTGAAAATCACTTTTTCCCAGGAATGTTAACACAGTGAAGTGACTACTGGAACTTAAAGCAGGTATGGGCTGGAATCCAATGTGGAAAGAGATCACAGTTTTCCCCAAATCCTCTGGTAATGGCATCATTCCTTCCCGGGGAACTAGAAGTCCTCAAACCATAATGTGCTTTTTTTTTTTTTAATCGTATATCTAAAATTAAATTGCTTAATACCTTTTCTTCTCTAATCTCTTTCCTCAATAAATAGGAGACTCATTCAAAGGCTATTTATCTGCCTGGTATAAGATTTTGAATAATGTATGTTTTCTCAAGAACATTACATATTGATTTCTAATCTGTATTTCATTTTATACAATTTTAATATCCTTCTAGTTAACCTCTCAACAAGTTTTCCCTTTTAACAACACAAATATTTTACTCCCCCATCTCCTTCTCCCTGACAAAAACACACAGACAAAAACATAAGGAAGCTTATATATGGGTATGTCACATATGGGAAACTGACTTTGAAAATTGACCTTCGATTTACTCTTGCATTAAGTAAGAAGGGATGTGATGTAGTTTTACCAGAGACTTTGAAAATTGACCTTCGATTTACTCTTGCATTAAGTAAGAAGGAATGTGATGTAGTTTTACTAGATATTTGCAAAATGGTGACAGTCAAATATGCATACAAACAGAGTCTAGGGCAAAGCCAGGAGATACCAACAGGCCATAACCCAATCTCTCCCCTGAGAAATAGAGGATCATTTTGATGGACTCGATGGGATTATAATCCAATTAGGCAATGCTGTTGAAAATGTGCTTCCTATCGCTTCTTGGCCTTTTGGCTAAGATCAAGTGAAAATGTGCTTCCTTTATGGGAATAGAAGAATTTGAGATTTTGCCTTGAGAAAAATGAGTATTTTTTTGTATACTGATTTATTTCACATTTTTATTATGTTAAATTCTTTTCAAAAAGGATCCATCTTTTTGCCTTTATATGTAAGCATCTTTATAGTAGTCACCCTTATTCTCATCTATGAAACAGGCACTACCTTCCATCTTTCTACTCTATACATCTTACATCATTTTCTTTTTATTGTCTTCGACTATCTTTTCCTTCATAGTCAAATTTCTCAAGAGTGTTGGTGACATTGTCTTCATTCCTCATTCACCACTCTTTTTCCAATATAGTTGGGACTGGTGGCAACCCATCACTGTAGAAACAAAATAACTCCCATTAATACTGCCAAGATCTTCACAAGGTATTCAAACCCAACGTCTCACTTTTTTGTGCTTATTATCTCCAGTTAATCACTCCTCTAATCTATCTATCTAAGTCATCTCTTCTCATGGTGACATCCTGGACTCTGTTATCTTTATTCTCTAAAACTTTATTTCTGAAGTCATTAATTGACACATCTAAACTTCTGATCACGAAGTTTGATATTTACTACTTGTTCACACAAATACACCCTGCATAATGGTTCCTCAAACACATTAGAATGTTTAATGTCTTGACTTCCTTTAATTGGAGCCACAGTTTATAATTTCCTGTTTTCATTTCCTGTTTTAGTTATTTAGACATTTAGATAATGTCTTTCTAAAGGTACCATAATCCAAATGGTGCCACCTGTCTGGAACAAGAATTTCCCCAGCTTTTTAAAGATATTCTTCTTTCCCTTCTCAGAGAGTCTCCTAACAATGCTACAGATATTTTTGCCCCTACTGGTCTGCTATTCTCTTGCCTTGCTGTTCTTCATCCAAACCATTAGATAACACTAATAGCCCTTCACATTTCCCACCATGCACATAAACGGCAACTATGGATGAATTACAGATCTGTATCCATAAATTTAGGATAAGCAAACATAAATGGCTCCTTCATACTGCCTCCTCAGATTGTAAGAGTTATTCTAATCTTTTTGTTTTTTCGGTTCCACAAGGATTCTTTCAATCTTTTATTTTTGTGGACTTAAATCTGAATCCAAGTTCCTCTCTATAACTCTCATAGAGCAATATTGCCTCCTATTATGCAGGGAAAATTGAACATATATACTCCATTTATGTATGAGAATTCCCTCATTCTGCCAACACTAAATATATAAATATTTATATGTATGATTCTTCCTAAAGGTTCAAACTTCATATGTCACCTAACTGAACTCTTCATTTTATGAAAGAGAAAACTGGAAAATAGAAGGGGGAGCTATCTAAGCATGATCTTCAGCTATTTAGTGGCTTAACTAAGGTCTTGTTGAATAAAGTCAGTTTAATCATTTTTATTCCCTATCTTTTGCATAAGCAAATTATAATGTTATGTCAAATATATATATATTTACATGTGTACACACACACACACTCACATTGACAACAGATTTGTATCTCCAATTTATCACTGTGTAGATCTAGACTGATGTATCTAACGGTTATTCAACTTCTCTTTATAGAATTCTCACAGTCACTGGGTGCCATGGTTTATGCCTGTAATCCTAGCACTTTGAGAGGCCAAGGCGGACGGACCACTTGAGGTCATGAGTTCGAACCAGCCTGGCCAACATGGTGAAAACCCATCTCTACTAAAATATGAAAATTAGCCAGGTGTGGCGGCACATGCCTGTAGTCTCAGGAAACTTAGAATCAAGGCAGAAGGCAAAGGGGAAGCAAGGCACGTCTTACATGACGGCAGGAGTGTCATACACTTTTAAACCATCAGATCGCATGAGAACTCACTCACTATCATGAGAACAGACAGGGGGATATCTGCCCCCATGATTCAGTCACCTCTCATCAGCTCCCTTCCCTGACCTGTGGGGATTACAATTTGAGATGAGACTTGAGTGGGGGACATACAGCTAAACTATATCAAATATCTTTGGTCTTTTTACATTCAAACCATTTCTTACAGAGCTTCTAGAAGAATCTATTTGGAATACACATCCAACAATGTTATTCTCTTAATTTCCTTGGTTGGCTACCCATTACTTCTAGATAAGTCCAGGTACTGTAACAGTAAATTTTGCCTCATAATCTTGTTCCTACTTACCTTTCTATCCTCATCACTTATATCCCTTAAAATTTATGATTCAACAACAGGACTTTTGAAAAATAATTCCTGCAGATACTTTATTGCTTCTTATATTAATGATTTTGTGTTATTCCCCTTCCTTCTTGATTTTCCTATGCTTGTCTCCCTTTCAATAGGCATCAGTTCTCCCAAGAAGCTTTACCTTTACTTAGATGTATTTTCTGCGGTGCTGCATGTGTTAGAAATGTTTCATTTATATTTTTGTTTTCATATCTCTATTATTGCATTTGCTTATCATACTGCAAGTTTTTTTTTTATTGAGTACTATATCAATTTTTGTATTCTCTGAACCTACCCCAGTGTGTAGCATTTCAGGAGTTTGTCAGTGATTCTTAAATGATCCTTGGATTCAGTAAGAATCTAACCCAGCCAAAGATCCTATTAAAAATCCGTATTAATAAAATCTAACTCCAGAGATGATAATTAGTCATACCAGTGGGGACCATTTTAACTAAGCAAACCAGGTTATTTTGACATAGATGCTCCATTGACCAAACATCAATAAACAAGGGCTTAGATGACCTTTCAGTTTTCCTTTATATTCAATAGCACATTCTGATAAGTAACTTGATGTGATTTTAAAAAATTCACATGGTGATAATTATATTTAATCATATTATGAATACTTGTATATTTATATAATCATTACAGAAATATAATAATGCTCAGGTCATATACATTTGCATGAGTCTGAGGGGGTTAAAAGTTTAGAATGAAAATTCAGTGATAGAATAAACATTTTTATGTTTTTGCTTGTTTTTTGTTTTGATCATGCTTTTGTCCTAGGTAATTACTCTATGCCAAAAGTAGGACTACACTTTTCTCATTTGTGTGTCTATATTTGGCCTCCAGACAGTAATAAAGATGTAAAAATCTTGTGAAAATGTGTCTTGGTTCATAAGCTTTAACCTTCACTAAGAGAAGAAAAATTAGGAAACACTTTATAGTGTTTTGTCCTAGGTAATTACTCTATGCCAAAAGTAGGACTACACTTTTCTCATTTGTGTGTCTATATTTGGCCTCCAGACAGTAATAAAGATGTAAAAATCTTGTGAAAATGTGTCTTGGTTCATAAGCTTTAACCTTCACTAAGAGAAGAAAAATTAGGAAACACTTTATAGAATAAAGGAACACATGAGTAAAATTGTATGCAGCAGAAATCTTAACTAAAAGTATCTTCAAAGGCAATTTAACAGTTTCCCAAGAACCACATTATTTTAACAAGCATTGTCAGGAAATTTAACCTCATTTTCAACCTAAACTTATCACATTGAAACTCATTTTTGAAAATTTATTTGCTTTTACAACCAGAGAAGATGAAAACCTGCTGTTCACCATTACTATATGATAAACTCTCACATTAGAAAACAGCTTTACATATTGTTCCTTAGTTTTATAATCTCCAAAATAAACATTTAAAAAAATTCTCTGATCATATTCATTTGGATATTTTCCTGGCACAAAATAATTAATTTTGGCTCATTATTCTGCACATGTGGATGCTTTTTATTTTACAGTTTCTTTCTCTTAAGAAAGGAAAAGATTGTGACTTTTGGGGGACTAATAAATTTTTGGTAATCATTTGCAAGGCTGATTTAATGCTATTGGCATTCTCTGAGATCAATTTGTCGAAACAGCTGCAGTAATAAGGACTGCCTTTAATTCTAGCTTCACAAGATTTTCATATCAGTAGCTGACCTCCAAAAAGAGGTAAGTAAACAGCAGAGTGGAAAACAAAGGAAATACTTCAGACTGCTATTATCTCATTTCAGCGTAGCAGACATGCTGCTGGATGGACAAATCAAGGCTTTGTCACAGATTAGAATTAAAGCACCCAGACCACCAAAGCGAAGGTAACAGCAGAAGGGCGAAGTTCTTGTTGTCCATTGCATTTTTGCCAGTGAAATAACCTTTTAGAGAATGTATATTTCTCATTTCAGAGACAGAAGCTATGGTCATAGTTCAATAAGTAGCAGAAAAAGCACAGGATTTCCAACTAATCTCATGTTACTTTGTGAAAGAAGAGTATATATGAAACAAATACTATTTTTTAACAGCTGATTGCAATTACATTTCTGAAATATGTTAAATAAAATGCTTGTTATGACAAGCATTTTATTTGACAAAGATCCACCAAAGCATATTGTGAATACACACACACACACACACACACACACACACACATAATGTGCTGTTCAAATACTGTAAATAATTTAAACAACGCCAAATTCAGGATGTTTAAAGAAACAAGTTATAATATTAAGATATTAACATACAAGTAAAACAATATCAAATTCTACCATTCAAATGCCTAAAGTTAATTTAGTTATTTGAACAATTAATTCTCTTTTGGAAATATTAAATGTTTCTTGATAATTCACTTTGGACAACTCAGTCTCTTTCTTTCTCCCTCTCTTCCTCTCTCTCTCTCTCTCTCTCTCTCTCTCTCTCTCTCTCTCTCTCTCGCTGTATATGTGTGCTTGTATGTGTGTGTTCTTGTATGTAGGTGTGTGTGCTTGTATGTAAGTGTGTGTTCTTTTCTGGAGTTACAAACCTTTTAAACAAAAGAATAGTTTAAAATTCTAAGATCTAATCGATTTCTGTTGGATGCCAGAAAAAACTTCTGGGCAGCCAGAGTGTGAAAGTCTCAATGTAGGTTATGGTGTCTGCATACTGAGATATTCTAGAGAAGCATAGACAATGAACCATCCTAGATGGTTTAGACATGTGCTGCCTAGAGGCAGTGTGCTGCAGAGATGATTTCCTAAGCTTCTGTCAGGCTCCATTAATCTGTCCTTCTGGGAGTGCAGGATTTTAGAAATGGTAGCCTCGATACTAGAAAACTGAAATAAAGGAGAAAAAAATCAATGTATGTTATTTTTCAAGTGTATGTTATTCTTGCTTTCAGTTATTTTTATTTCACAATTTATTTTCATATCCTTATGCTTATACTACTAAACATTTCACACCACTTTATTATTTTCATTTATCTTGAAAGTTACTATTCAGAGTCAATATTTTGAATATTTTCTTGTGCCAGAAATTGATGATTGCTGTATTTAAAAACTAACCATAATCCTCCTGAGGAGGTGACTTTCCATCCAGTCAATGCATCATAACCTCCAGGAGGCCTTTTCAAATTACACACATGCATCCTTCTCCTTGCCCCCTTCCTTACTGAATGAGGGCCAGTAATATCATCTCTTATGTGCAGCTGAAGAGTAATGGGAGATACTACTGATGGAATATTATTGGGGCTGTTTATAGTGTGCAGGGAGACCGAGCATTAAGAACCCCAATTTGGGCAATGATGGAGAAGACACTCTCTTCAGTGAGATACTTTGCTTAGAATACAGGGCATCAACCAGCTACACTAACATGGCAAATGCCACGTCCTGGTCCTGTGGCAAGCATGAATGGAGCACTTCAGGAAACATAGCACTAACCATCCTTGTGACACTCCTTCTGCAGAGAAGCAAGTGTTGTGTGGCTGGTAAACTGAGTGGAAAAGACTTTGTGAAGAAGTGTTAGCTCCACAGAAACATCTCACTGATTTTTGCTGAAATTACAGGAATAATTTCCATTCCTAAAACACAATTTTAGTTTTTGGGTAAATTTACTTGCATAAATATTTAATATTGCTTCTAAGACATAGGATTACCTATGAAACTCATTTTTAAGAAACAGATTTTACCCAATAACTCATAATTTCCCATTGCCATATAGCAACAATCAAACCTTTATGGAGAAAGTAGATCCTGGATGTATAGTTTCTATGTGGAGTAGCTGTGCAACAGCTTTAAGTGAGCCCAGAGAAAGATTCCCAAACTCTTGATGTGATGATCATTAGGAAAGTATTCACAATGTATATAAACTTTAAAACATTATATTACATGTAATAAATGCATATAATTTTGTGTTAATATTTAAAAATTTGAAAATAAAAAGAATGTAAAGTGGTCCTGTCATGAAGAATGGAGGGACCCTCATACTAATAGCACCTTACAATTTTCCGTAATGTTGTCAGGGCAGAATAAGTGCTCTCATTTTTGTAATAGTGAAGAAGGGCATTTAGATCTTGTCCAATCAAAACAACTTTTAGTTATAATTATATTTTCACCTAGAAAATATACAGTTTTGGATTCTAATGCAGAAAAATTATACTCCAAGTTTGTGCAAGTATACAAGCTAAAAGTAATTAAAGTTGTTCCTTTTCATGTAGATTTTTCCTTCAGTCCTACTTAAATCGAAGTTTGCCAACTTCATTAGTAACAAAGAATAAATAAAATTTAAATACCAATAAATGTATAACTTTAAAAAGAAAACTGCTTCATAAGTAATTTTTACACTGTGTGTATGCAGACTTTTCAGTACTGCAAATGTCATGATCCTGTATTCACGGCAGATTTTTTTTTTCTTAGCCCTTTTCCCCAAGCTTTGCTATAGCATTTTCCTACTCAGACTCTTAATTGTCTAGTTCCAGCCAGCAAATTCCACCCTGCTCACTTTCTGTCACCAAGAGGAAGCAAATTATTTTTATTTTTATAACATCAATTTAAAATAATTGATTAATTTTACCCACAGGGTAAATTTACATTAGTAACTATTATAGTAGTAAATCAGCTAAGTTTTACTATAAATAATAAAATAATACTATGTACCTAATGTGGTAGTCTTTTATTTACTGTATTACACTTACAGGTAAAAACAAACTTTTAAGCAAAGTACAAAAGCAAAGTACAAAAAATATTTTCACCCATTTAGAGGTGTAGAGGTTAAGGGATTTGCCTAAATTCACAGAGGGAGATGGTAGAGGGAGAATTAAATACCTATATCTGCAGATATAATCATTATCTCCTAATTGCAGTTATCATTTTGGTAGAGCTTTTGCTTATATAGTAGCATGATTTTTCTTAAATAGTATTTTGAGACTTTTAAAGTGTGAACTGCATTGAATAAAACTGAATTAATCATTTGCTTTGGCATGCTGTGTTGCTTTAACATCTTTAGACACCATTTCAGCAACCCTTGAGGCAGAATTTAATGAACTGTATTTCTTGCCTGAAGTGCCTGCAATATTTAGGGTTCCGCAAGTGAATCTAGAGGATTCTCCACCTGACCATGATTTATGTCTTTGGGAGCTCCAGGTTGGTCAGGGTTATATTTAAGTACATTTGAAAAACATGCCATTTTCTGACATGATGTCAAGAAACCACCCAGAGCTTTCAGAATGGAATTCAAATTTCCTATCCTAGCACAAAACGACTTTCACTGCTGATCCCCAGTCCAACACACCTCTGCCATTTATATTCTATCCTAACTAGGTAGGTGTCTACTTGTTATTTCTAAACATAAAATTTTCATTTTCATATTTCTCTATTGTCTCCAGTGTGAAATCTTTTATAACTGTTTGTATCCTCCTTATTTACCTTCAAAACCATTGTTCTATACAATGTTTCCTGACCTACTTGTGAGAATTCATGTACTTTCTTCTTGGTGTCCATTATACATTATATAGAGCAGTGGAGTCAGCATTTTTACATTGCAATTTATTTATCTGCTTGTCTGTTTTTTCATATATATTTGTCCCTCGCTAGGCCATGGGCTTCTTTGAACTCAAGAGGTTCAGATCTTTGAAGTTATTAAGGTTTAATTAATTGAACTACGTAAACTTTCAGAATTTCTTCATTCTCTCTGGCATACCAAATTTTCTTAATGTCAGCATGCAAAAAAGTTTTACCTAGTCTTTTGTAAATGCCACTTGCAAACATCTTCATCTTGAGATTCAACTTTTAAGTGGTACTCAACTATATTTGTAATTTTTTATTAAATAGTCATAATTTAATGACTAAAAGAGGGGTAATTACTTTGAGTTTGTCACATACTGCCTGTCTCAGGTTTTTAATTGCAAAATAGGGATAGTAATGATTAATAATCATATTTTTTCATATGATTTCCTGATAGGTTAAAAGATACATTAAATAACTTGGCAAATCTGCTATATCTTAAGCAGGACAAAATATCAGGAAATGCTAGACTGTAGCTTTTGTGTGGACAGAGATTTTTCAGTCATATCCCCCACTGCCCTGTCATAGTCCCTGGCACAATGTTGTGGCTCCCCAAATTTACTCTGTGAACAAATAAGTTAACCTTAAAAATACTAATTTTTACTAATGCTGTTAATAAACAGTTTATATTTTAATGAATATGAGTTATTCATTTAGAGAGGGAGAAAAGAGGTAAAGTGAATTTCAATGTAAGAAAAACATTTCAAATAGAAGGTATAAATGGGACAAAGAATACTGGGGAAAGGTCAGATGTTTGAAGGAGCCAAAACTTTGTGTTTCTGAGAGAAACTATGTGAGCATAAGACCTCCTAGGTAGGTCTGAGAGATTTTATGCCATAGTGAAACATAAATTTTAATTGTAGATTGCCTCAAATGCAAAACAGTTCTGAAAGTGTAGAACAATACAGATCTGTTTTTTAGTACACAAATAATTTTGAATTTATTGTGAAAAATGGCCTACATGCAGGTAAACTGTGTCTAAAATGATTAGTTATAAAGCATGGGTACTAGAGCCTATGAGATTATGGGTAAGTGGCTTAACCTGTCTGAAAGATGGTGTGCATAAAAGTAAAATGGGTACCTAATAACATTACTTACAAGAGTAAAAATTAAATTGTGGATCATTGTAATAATTATCATCACATTATCATCATAGTTATCAGTTATAAATAGTAATGTTAGCTACTCAGTTAATAGAGGGAAATGGAGATAGAGCAGTGAGAATATACTATAAGGCTATTTAGAAGATATCATTTGTAGGACTTGATTATAATGGACGTGAGAGTCTGAAAGAGGGAACTCTAAGAATGAGGTCTGTAGATATATTAACCAAGGTAAAGGAGAAAAGCCAATCTGCATAATAAGTAATGATCAGAGATTCAGAGATCTTTGAAATGTCTGTGTAAGATAACCCAATGAAAATATCAAACAAGCAATTGCACATATCAATCTGGAGACTGGGAAGAGATTTCGTAAATGTAGATTAGAAATTCATCGCAGATAGATGCAAAATTAAATAATGAAAGCTCATTGACAAACAAAAAGAGAAGAAAGGGAATACTGTCAGAAAACTAGGGAAAATGTAGAGAGGCGTGTATTGAAGATACTGTGGGTTTGGTTCTAGATCATTGCATCAAAGTAAACATTGCAATAAAGTGAATCACAGGGAGTTTTTGGTTTTGCAGTGCACATAAAAATTATGTTGACACTATACCATAGTCTGTTACTTCGGTAATAGCATTATGTCTAAAAAATACATACCTTAAGCTTAAAATGCTTTATTGCTAAAAAAAAAAAAAAAAAAAAAAAAAAAAAAAAAATGCTATTAACCACCTGAGACTTCAAAGTAAATTTTTTTTTTTTTTTTTCTGATGGAGTATCTTGCCTTCCATTGATGGATGCTGACTGATTAGGCTGATGGTTGCTGAAATGTGGAGTAGCTTTTCAAATTCTTAAAATAAGATAATAATAAACTTTGTCCCATATATTAACTCTTTCTTTCTTGAAAGATTTTTTGTAGCATACTGTTTGATAGCATTTTACCCACAGTAGAACTTCTTTAAACATTAACCCTTCCAAACCCTGCTGCTGCTTTGTTAAGTAAGTTTATATAATATTCCAAATATTTTGTTGTCATTTCAACAACGTTCACAGCATCTTCATTGAAAGCAGATTCTGTTGCAAGAAACTGTTTTATTTGTTCATCCTTAAAAAGCAGCTCATCTTTTCAAGTTTTAACATGAGATTGCAGGAACTCAGTGACAGCATTAAGCTACACTTCTAATTCCAGTTATCTTACTATTTCTATCACATCCACAGTTACTTCATCCACTGATGTCTAAAATCCCTCAAAATCATCCATGAAGTTGGAATCAACCTCTTCCTAACTCCTGTTAATATTGATATTTGGAACTCCTTCTGTGAATAATTGCAAATGTTCTTAATGGCATCAAGACTGGTGAATCTTATACAGAAGGCTTTCTATTTACTTTGCCCAGATTCATCAGGTAAATCATTCCTTACGGCAACCAGAGCCTTACAAAATGTATTTCTTAAATAATAAGACTTGAAAGTTGAAATGACTTCTTGATCCATGGGCTGAAGAATGGATATTGTGTTAGCAGGAATGAAAACAACATTAATCCCTTGTACATCTCTATCAGAGCTCTTGGGTGACCAGGTGCATTTTCAATGAGCAGTAATATCTTTAAAGAAATCTTTTTTGTTTTTTTCTTTTTCTGAGGTCTCAACGGTGGGCTTAAAATATTCAACAAACCGTGCCTTAAAACAGACGTGGTGTCACACAGGCTTTGTTGTTATATGTACACAGCACAAACAGAATGGATTTAGCATCATTCTTAAGGGCCTAAGATTATCTGAATGGTAAGTAAATATTGGCTTCAACTTAAAATCGCCAGTTGCATTATCCCCTAACAAGAGAGGAAATCTGTCTTCTGAATCTTGAAATTCAGGCATTGACTTTTCCTCCTTAGCTAAAAAAGTCCTAGATGACATCTTCCAACATAATGCTGTTTCAGTTACGTTGAAAATATTTTGCTTAGGTTAGCGTCCATCAGAAATTATATTAGCTAGATGTTCTGGATAACTTGCTGCACTTTCTGCATCAGCACTTGCTTCTTAACCTTGTATTTTTATGTTATGGATACAGCTCCTTTCCTTATATCTCATGAATGAACTTCTACTAGCTTTAAACTTTTCTCACCTCTCTCAGCCTTCAAGAATTGAAGACTGTTAGGGCCTTGCTCTGCATTAGCCTTTGGCTTAAAGGAATGTTGGAGCTGGTTTGATATATCCAGACCATTAAAACTTCTCCATATCAGTAATTAGGTTGTCTCACTTTTATTCCTCATTCATGTGTTCCCTGGAGTAGCATTTTTAGTTTCCTTCTAGAACTTTTCATTTGCATTCACAACTTGGCTAAATGTTTCATGCAAGAGTCCTAGCTTTTGGCCTTTCCCCGCTTTCAATGTACCTTTCTAAGCTTAATCATTTCTAGCTTTTTATGTCAATTTAGAGACATGTGACTCTTTGTTTAACCTGAACATGTACAGGGCATCGTAGGGTTATTAATTGGCCTAATTTCATTATTGTCATGTCTCAGGGAATAGTGAAGCAAAAAGAGAAGGAGACAGATGAGAGAATGGCTGTTGGTGGAACAGTCAGAAGATATACATTTATCAATTAAGTTCATTGTCTTATACAATTGTAATAGTAATATTAATTATCATAGATTACAGAGATGTGAAGAGATTAAGAGATGTAAAAATAATTTTAAAAGTTTGAAATATTATGAGAATTACCAAAATGTGACCCAGAGACACAAAGTGAGCATGTGATGTTTTAAAAAATAGTGCAAACAGACTTGCTGGATGCAGAGTTGCTGCAAACCTTCAATTTGTAAAAAGTTACACTATCTATGAAGTGCAATAAAGTTAATCTCAATGGAATGAGGTGTACCTGATTTGTAAAGTGTAAAGGCCAAAAGGTAAAGAGTATTGTTTCAGAAGCCATGGGAGAAAAAGGATTGACTTATACAATCCAAAATCACAGAGAAAAGAAGAGTTTGTGGTTTCAATATATTTTTCTTGATCAATGTATCTAGCACTTCCATTGGAGTAGGAGCTGTGGAATCTCAGTGACACGGATGGAGAAAGGAATGGAGGTAATAAAGTAGAAATAGTAAGTGTTCTTGAGAGAGATCACTTCATATAGTTTCTATTTTCTTTTAAAAGTAGAATATAAGGTCATCTGCTAATTCTCCATGATACAAGAGTGAAAAAAAATACACTCTCTAAGACAATTTAGAAAATGGAAAGTGTTCCTAGGAGAAGAAAATGTTTGCAGCTGGTAATGGATATTTAATGTGCTTTCTCCATAAATAGACTGCAAAAAGCTCTTGAGTTAATAATTCTGAAAATAAAGTCAATTCATCAACATGTCATTATAAATAGATATAAAGTGGACTTATGAGTACTATCCTCATTCTTTATGTACTACCTTTACTTTGAGCCACCCAGATAGTGAATATTGTTTTCTAATTTTCACAGCATATCTAAAATCTAGTAGATAGCCATTGTCATTTTTCACAAGATTACCTGTGAATCAGAAAAAAATAATTTATAGTTTCTATTCAAGAGCTCTTTTCATTAACTTTTCTTAATCTAATTTAAAAATATTTGTTATTCACTAATAATGATAAAAAAAAATCTTTCCTAGCGTAGTAGGATAAAAGATTCATGATAGCACAATTCAAAAATACAAAAGAAAAAACAGTCCCTCTTCAAGTTCTAGCATGGATCTAAATTAACAAGTTTAGGGGAGCATAATATTGTGAATTAATATCATTTTAGATTCTTTTGAACATAAGTTTGCAAACTATGTTCAAATGATCCAGTTTTTCTTAGACACATGCTACTTTTCAGTTTTCTTCTCCTTCTATGCTTACCAACATGACACACCTCGTGCATATTTGAGAAATGTGTAATGGCCTTGTGGAAATGGCTGAGTCTCATGCTGAATAGCTCTGTGCAGGTTCTCATGCTGTCTTCAAGGTCTGCTGTAGGTGAATAGTCTGAACTGTATGTACCTCAACTTAGAAGTATGGCAGGTTCAGTTGAGCTGCTGAGTCTATTGTGTTGGCTGAGTCTATAGATCTTAATGTCATGATATTTCACAAAGAATAGTTAGACATGTGATCTTTCTACATATTTTACTACCCTTGACTCAAGGAATTTAATTCCAGAGTTTAATTCCCATTGACTAGTATTATATATATCATATAATATGTATCCATATTTCATACGATTTGAGTTTCTAAACTTACAAAATAATTTCTGTGAGATACACACATTATATGATTTAAGGGTTTGTTTTCCACAATAACTGTATGACTATGCAATATATCATTGGAGATAACAAGATTTATAAGACATTATCTAGCTGTTGTAAATATAGAATGGAAATAACAATACTAGGCATTATGTTTACATCTCTCATTTAAAATTATTAGAAAGAAATGGCTGGGCGTGGTGACTCATGCCTGTAATCCCAGGACTTTAGGAGGCCGAGGCAGGTGGATCACGAGGTCAGGAGATCGAGACCATCCTGGCTAACATGGTGAAACCACCTAGTCTCTACTAAAAATACAAAAAATTATCCGGGCATAGTGGTGGGTGCCTGTAGTTCCAGCTACTCGGGAAGCTGAGGAAGGAAAATGGTGTGAACCTGGGAGGTGGAGCTTGCACTCCAGCCTGGGGGACAGAGCAAGACTCCATCTCAAAAAAAAAAAAAAAAAAAAAAAATGACAAAGAACTAAGAATAGATCTCAGATCATTAAAGATTGACAGAATGTTTTATTTTCAAATACAATTTTTAGCAGTGAATGACTTCAAATTTTTCCTTTTAGAATTAGAGAGACAATTATTAAAGTTTTATTAAGTTCAGCATCACTGTCAGCTTCTGTTAATTGCTTTTTGACTCCTGCTTTCTTGCTTCCTTTCTGAATTCTTGTTTCTCCTAACTAAATCATTTAAATTGTCTGGGAATGAAGTAAACAAGGATGTGATTTTAGCAGAAACTTCACTAGGCATGAATAGAACTGTTAAATTATTGCATATTGAAAAATTGTGTTCACCAGTTTTTTTTTTTTTATTATTATACTTTAAGTTCTAGGGTACATGTGCATAACGTGCAGGTTTGTTACATATGTATATTTGTGCCATGTTGGTGTGCTGCACCCATCAACTCGTCAGCACCCATCAATTCATCATTTATATCATGTATAACTCCCCAATGCAATCCCTCCCCCCACCCCCATGATAGGCCCCAGTGTGTGATGTTCCCCTTCTCGAGTCCAAGTGATCTCATTTTTCAGTTCCCACCTATGAGTGAGAACATGCGGTGTTTGGTTTTCTGTTCTTGTGATAGTTTGCTAAGAATGATGGTTTCCAGGTGCATCCATGTCCCTACAAAGGACACAAACTCATCCTTTTTTATGGCTGCATAGTATTCCATAGTGTATATGTGCCACATTTTCTTAATCCAGTCTGTCACAGATGGACATTTGGGTTGATTCCAAGACTTTGCTATTGTGAATAGTGCTGCAATAAACATACGTGTGCATGTGTCTTTGTAGTAGAATAATTTATAATCCTTTGGGTATATACCCAGTAGTGGGATGGCTGGGTCATATGATACATCTAGTTCTAGACCCTTGAGGAATTGCCATACTGTTTTCCATAATGGTTGAACTAGTTTACAATCCCACCAACAGTGTAAAAGTGTTCCTATTTCTCCACATCCTCTCCAGCAACTGTTGTTTCCTGATTTTTTAATGATTGCCATTCTAAAAAATACAAAAAATTTTTAGTATTTTTTGTATACTAAAAATACTGTGTGAGATGGTATCTCATTGTGGTTTTGATTTGCATTTCTCTGATGGCGAGTGATGAGCATTTTTTCATGTGTCTGTTGGCTGTATGAATGTCTTCTTTTGAGAAATGTCTGTTCATATCCTTTGCCCACTTTTTGATGGGGTTGTTTGTTTTTTTCTTGTATATTTGTTTGAGTTCTTTGTAGATTCTGGATATTAGCCCTTTGTCAGATGAGTAGGTTGCAAAAATTTTCTCCCATTCTGTAGGTTGCCTGTTCACTCTGATGGTCGTTTCTTTTGCTGTGCAGAAGCTCTTTAGTTTAATTAGATCCCATTTGTCAATTTTGGCTTTTGCTGCCGTTGCTTTTGGTGTTTTAGACATGAAGTCCTTGCCCATGCCTATGTCCTGAATGGTACTACCTAGGTTTTCTTCTAGGGTTTTTATGGTATTAGGTCTAACATTTAGGTCTCTAATCCATCTTGAATTAATCTTCGTATAAGGAGTAAGGAAAGGATCCAGTTTCAGCTTTCTACTTATGGCTAGCCAATTTTCCCAACACCATTTATTAAATAGGGAATCCTTTCCCCATTTCTTGTTTCTCTCAGGTTTGTCAAAGATCAGATGGCTGTAGATGTGTGGTATTATTTCTGAGGACTCTGTTCTGTTCCATTGGTCTATATCTCTGTTTTGGTACCAGTACCATGCTGTTTTGGTTACTGTAGCCTTGTAGTATAGTTTGAAGTCAGGTAGCGTGATGCCTCCAGCTTTGTCCTTTTGACTTAGGATTGTCTTGGCAATGCGGGCTCTTTTTTGGTTCCATATGAACTTTAAAACAGTTTTTTCCAATTCTGTGAAGAAACTCATTGGTAGCTTGATGGGGATGGCCTGGAATCTATAAATAACCTTGGGCAGTATGGCCATTTTCACGATATTGATTCTTCCTATCCATGAGCATGGTATGTTCTTCCATTTGTTTGTGTCCTCTTTTATTTCACTGAGCAGTGGTTTGTAGTTCTCCTTGCAGAGGTCCTTTACATCCCTTGTAAGTTGGATTCCTAGGTATTTTATTCTCTTTGAAGCAATTGTGAATGGAAGTTCATTCCTGATTTGGCTCTCTGCTTGTCTGTTACTGGTGTATAAGAATGCTTGTGATTTTTGCACATTAATTTTGTATCCTGAGACTTTGCTGAAGTTGCTTATCAGCTTAAGGAGATTTTGGGCTGAGACGATGGGGTTTTCTACATATACAATCATGTCATCTGCAAACAGGGACAATTTGACTTCTTTTCCTAACTGAATACCCTTGATTTCTTTCTCTTGCCTGATTGCCCTAGCCAGAACTTCCGACACTATGTTGAATAGGAGTGGTGAGAGAGGGCATCCCTGTCTTGTACCAGTTTTCAAAGGGAATTTTTCCAGTTTTTGCCCATTCAGTATGATATTAGCTGTGGGTTTGTCATAAATAGCTCTTATTATTTTGAGGTACGTTCCATCAATACCGAATTTATTGAGCGTTTTTAGCATGAAGGGCTGTTGAATTTTGTCAAAAGCCTTTTCTGCATCTATTGAGATAATCATGTGGTTGTTGACTTTGGTTCTGTTTATATGCTGGATTATGTTTATTGATTTGTGAATGTTGAACCAGCCTTGCATCCCAGGGATGAAGCCCACTTGATCATGGTGGATAAGCTTTTTGATGTGCTGCTGAATCCGGTTTGCCAGTATTTTATTGAGGATTTTTGCATCGATGTTCATCAGGGATATTGGTCTAAAATTCTCTTTTTTTGTTGTGTCTCTGCCAGGCTTTGGTATCAGGATGATGTTGGCCTCATAAAATGAGTTAGGGAGGATTCCCTCTTTTTCTATTGATTGGAATAGTTTCAGAAGGAATGGTACCAGCTCCTCCTTGTACCTCTGGTAGAATTCAGCTGTGAATCCATCTGGTCCTGGACTTTTTTTGGTGGGTAGGCTATTAATTGTTGCCTCAATTTCAGAGCCTGCTATTGGTCTATTCAGGGATTCAACTTCTTCCTGGTTTAGTCTTGGAAGAGTGTAAGTGTCCAGGAAATTATCCATTTCTTCTAGATTCTCTAGTTGATTTGCGTAGAGGTGTTTATAGTATTCTCTGATGGTAGTTTGTATTTCTGTGGGGTCGGTGGTGATATCCCCTTTATCATTTTTTATTGCATCTATTTGATTCCTCTCTCTTTTCTTCTTTATTAGTCTTGCTAGCGGTCTGTCAATTTTGTTGATCTTTTCAAAAAACCAACTCCTGGATTCATTGATTTTTTGGAGGGTTTTTTGTGTCTCTATCTCCTTCAGTTCTGCTCTGATCTTAGTCATTTCTTGCCTTCTGCTAGCTTTTGAATGTGTTTGCTCTTGCCTCTCTAGTTCTTTTAATTGTGATGTTAGAGTGTCCATTTTAGATCTTTCCTGCTTTCTCTTGTGGGCATTTAGTGCTATAAATTTCCCTCTACCCACTGCTTTAAATGTGTCCCAGAGATTCTGGTATGTTGTATCTTTGTTCTCATTGGTTTCAAAGAACATCTTTATTTCTGCCTTCATTTCGTTATATACCCAGTAGTCATTCAGGAGCAGGTTGTTCAGTTTCCATGTAGTTGAGCGGTTTTGATTGAGTTTCTTAGTCCTGAGTTCTAGTTTGAGTGCACTGTGGTCTGAGAGACAGTTTGTTATAATTTCTGTTCTTTTACATTTGCTGAGGAGTGCTTTACTTCCAATTATGTGGTCAATTTTGGAATAAGTGCGATGTGGTGCTGAGAAGAATGTATATTCTGTTGATTTGGGGTGGAGAGTTCTATAGATGTCTATTAGGTCCGCTTGGTGCAGAGATGAGTTCAATTCCTGGATATCCTTGTTAACTTTCTGTCTCGTTGATCTGTCTAATGTTGACAGTGGAGTGTTGAAGTCTCCCATTATTATTGTATGGGAGTCTAAGTCTCTTTGTAAGTCTCTAAGGACTTGCTTTATGAATCTGGGTGCTCCTGTATTGGGTGCATATATATTTAGGAGAGTTAGCTCTTCCTGTTGAATTGATCCCTTTACCATTATGTAATGGCCTTCTTTGTCTCTTTTGATCTTTGATGGTTTAAAGTCTGTTTTATCAGAGACAAGGATTGCAACCCCTGCTTTTTTTTGTTCTCCATTTGCTTGGTAGATCTTCCTCCATCCCTTTATTTTGAGCCTATGTATGTCTCTGCATGTGAGATGGGTCTCCTGAATACATCAGACTGATGGGTCTTGACTCTTTATCCAGTTTGCCAGTCTGTGTCTTTTAATTGGAGCATTTAGTCCATTAACATTTAAGGTTAATATTGTTATGTGTGAACTTGATCCTGCCATTATGATATTAACTGGTGATTTTGCTCGTTAGTTGATGCAGTTTCTTCCTAGCCTCAATGGTCTTTACATTTTGGCATGTTTTTGCAATGGCTGGTACCGGTTGTTCCTTTCCATGTTTAGGGCTTCCTTCAGGGTCTCTTGTAAGGCAGGCCTGGTGGTGACAAAATCTCTAAGCATTTGCTTATCTGTAAAGGATTTTATTTCTCCTTCACTTATGAAACTTAGTTTGGCTGGATATGAAATTCTGGGTTGAAAATTCTTTTCTTTAAGAACGTTGAATATTGGCCCCCACTCTCTTCTGGCTTGTAGAGTTTCTGCCGAGAGATCTGCTGTTAGTCTGATGGGCTTCCCTTTGTGGGTAACCCGACCTTTCTCTCTGGCTGCCCTTAAGATTTTTTCCTTCATTTCAACTTTGGTGAATCTGGCAATTATGTGTCTTGGAGTTGCTCTTCTGGAGGAGTATCTTTGTGGCGTTCTCTGTATTTCCTGAATTTGAATGTTGGCCTGCCCTACTAGGTTGGGGAAGTTCTCCTGGATGATATCCTGAAGAGTGTTTTCCAACTTGGTTCCATTTTCCCCCTCACTTTCAGGCACCCCAATCAGACGTAGATTTGGTCTTTTTACATAATCCCATATTTCTTGTAGGCTTTGTTCATTTCTTTTTCTTCTTTTTTCTTTTGGTTTCTCTTCTCACTTCATTTCATTCATTTGATCCTCAATCGCTGATACTCTTTCTTCCAGTTTATTGAGTCGGTTACTGAAGCTTGTGCATTTGTCACGTATTTCTCGTGTCATGGTTTTCATCTCTGTCATTTTGTTTATGACCTTCTCTGGATTAATTAGTCTAGCTGTCAATTCTTCCACTCTTTTTTCAAGATTTTTAGTTTCTTTGCGCTGGGTACGTAATTCCTCCTTTAGCTCTGAGAAGTTTGATGGACTGAAGCCTTCTTCTCTCATCTCGTCAAAGTCATTCTCTGACTAGCTTCGATCCGTTGCTGGCGATGGGCTGCGCCCCTTTGCAGGGGGAGATGCGCTCTTATTTTTTGAATTTCCAGCTTTTCTGCCCTGCTTTTTCCCCATCTTTGTGGTTTTATCTGTCTCTGGTCTTTGATGATGGTGATGTACTGATGGGGATTTGGTATAGGTGTCCTTCCTGTTTGATAGTTTTCCTTCTGAAAGTCAGGACCCTCAGCTATAGGTCTGTTGGAGATTGCTTGAGGTCCACTCCAGACCCTGTTTGCCTGGGTATCAGCAGCCGAGGTTGCAGAAGATAGAATATTGCTGAACAGCGAGTGTACATGTCTGATTCTTACTTTGGAAGCTTCCTCTCAGGGGTGTACTCCACCCTGTGAGGTGTGGGGTGTCAGACTGCCCCTAGTGGGGGATGTCTCCCAGTTAGGGTACTCAGTGGTCAGTGATCCACTTGAGCAGGCAGTCTGTCCGTTCTCAGATCTCAACCTCCATGTTGGGAGATCCACTGCTCTCTTCAAAGCTGTCAGACAGAGTCCTTCGCATCTTCTCAGGCCTCTGTTGTTTCCCCTGTTGTTTTTTAGCTGAGCCCTGCCCCCAGAGGTGGAGACTATAGAGACAGGCAGGTTTCCTTGAGCTGCTGTGAGCTCCACCCAGTTCGAGCTTCCCAGCGGCTTTGTTTACCTACTTAAGCCTCAGCAATGGCGGGCGTCCCTCCCCCAGCCTCGCTGCTGCCTTGCGGTTAGATCGCCGCAGACTGCTGTGTTAACAATGAGGGAGGCTCCATGGGCGTGGGACCCTCCCAGCCAGGTGGGGGATATATTCTTCTGGTGTGCCCGTTGCTTAAAGCGCGGTATTGGGGTGGGAGTTACCCGATTTTCCAGGTGTTGTGTGTCTCAGTTCCCCTGGCTAGGAAAAGGGATTCCCTTCCCCCTTCGGCTTCCCAGGTGAGGCGATGCCTCGCCCTGCTTCAGCTCTCGCTGGTCAGGCTGCAGCAGCTGACCAGCACCGATTGTCTGGCACTCCCTAGTGAGACGTCCCAGTACCTCAGTTGAAAATGCAGAAATCACCGGTCTTCTGTGTCGCTCGCGCTGGGAGTTGGAGACTGGAGCTTTTCCTATGCGGCCATCTTGCTCCGCTGTGTTCACCAGTTTTTAAATAGCATTGCTTAATTTATTTCATGGATGTTCTTTATTAAACTACACTTTGAAATATAAAAGCATAATGCTTAAAATTATCATAAAATTAGAATATTGTATTTTAGTCATATTTTTGGAATTGCTACATATATAAAACATATGCAAAATTCTTATTATATAGACGTATATGCAGAAACAAACTACATTAAGTATATAAAATATTACAAGATAGAAAATTGATCAAATGAAATCAAGACATCTGTAATGGTAAATCTGTGAATATAGCACTTACACATTCTATAAAAATAGAAAAGGGCAAAAAAAGAGTAAAATAAATTTAACATAGAACATCAGAAACTATATGGGTGATTACATATCTCTCAGTTGATCTGGCTTTATTTGGTGATATATTTTTGAAAATCAAGAGGAGTGGATTGATAAACTGTCTTGCTTATCTTAGATAATCAATTTTAAATATTATTTTATTGTAAGGAGTATCACTTATATAAAAGAAGAAATATATTGAATCTATATAATTTTTAAAGCAAAATAGATAAATAGTCTAGATCTGCAACTCAGTTTAAAGCAAGGAAAAAACCCAAACCTGATCTTCTTTCAGATGACATTCTTCTGTCTTTTCAGTTTGGATAACCTTTATTCTTCTGTGTTGAACATTTTTTGGTCTTAATTGAAATTGTGTATATATGCACACATATAAAATATGTTTTAGTTTGACAATGTATTTTTTCATTTCAGTTTTAAACTATACAAAGTATTATCCTGTGATAAATAATTTTCTATGATTTTGTCCTTTTTTATTCAGTTTTATGTTTTTGAATTCATCTATGTTGCCATCAGCATCATTAGTTTATTTCACAGTTGTTGTAGGCATTTATTCTATGAATGAGCCATAATATATGTATCCTTTTTTTGTTAATGAACATTTGAATTGTTTCTAGATGATCACTTTTCTGAATGCTATTACTCTAAGTATTTTGATATATTTCTTCTGGTGTGCATGTGAAAGAATTTTTAGGAATTTACGTAAAAGAACGAAATTGTTGAGTAATAGAGTATGTGAATCTTGTCTTTTACCAGATATTGCCAAATTATTCCCTGTCTGAACCAACTCACAACTGGGTGTACTGATTTACAATACAACTAGCTGTGCACCTTCACTTGGCTTTTGTATTCATTTTAATTTTTGATCACAATGTGTAAAACATGTTTTATTTTGGTTTGGTTTTGTGTATCCTTATTTATTTATAATGTTGCACTTTTTTGCATGCATTTAGTCATGGTTGTGTTGCATTTTCTTAAAATGTGTGTATGGATTTTTACCTACTTTTGAAATAGGGTATTCTTCACCATTTCTATTGACTATGTGAGTTGTTTGTATATTGTGAGAAGATCTGATAGCTGCTACCAAAATTTTATTCTTATTTTTTGTCTTGGGACATTCCAGGTTACACTTCTCAGCTTCATTTATGATTAAGTATATCACACTGCTGAGACCTAGCCAATGGAATATGAGTGGAAATTATGTGTGTCACATCCAGGACAGATACATAACAACCTTTCAATATAGTCTCACTCAATGCTTTCCCTTTCTGAAGATTGGGATGGGGACCAAAGCGCAAACTTGGAAAAGAAAGTTAATGATTTTTCCCCAAATGATTATGTAAAACAAACCCTTTTCCTAACTTCTCTCACCTGTTCCTGACACACACATACTCCCCAATACACACACATATTATACTGCCACCACTGACCAAGACCACTCAGTTTGCACTGTAAGATAAGAAATACAACTTTCAATGTAGTATGCATCTGAATGTTAATTCTTATTTGTTGTCACTGCTTAGACCTCATTCTCCTAATCAGTATGTGGTAGAAAATAATCATTTGTTCATTATATTCACTTTGTATACGCACTCCAGGCATTTTCTTTGGTTTAAAAAATACTTAATTTTAATATATTTGAATTTTCCATGCTTCTTCTTTAAGACAGAGCTTGGTTTTATCTTTGTTAAAACATTGTTCTTAGCCAGGTGTAGTGGCTTCTTCCCAGTTACTTGGGAGGCTGAGGCAGAAGGATTGGTTAATCTCAGAAATTAAAGGCTGCAGTAAGCTATGATCATAACATTGCAATCCAGCTGGGGCAACAAATCAAGCCCCAGTCTCAAAAACAAACAAAACCATAAAATAAATTGTTTTTGCTGATGAAATAAATGTGTATTCTTATATTTCCTTCCAAAGCATAGATGTGTGTTTTCTATTGGAGCCTTTTATATATTAAATAACGCTGAGAAACATTTTTTTCATATAAATAATAAACTGTCAGGACACAATTTTCAGCTTATCTGGTCCTCATTGAAATTATAATACAACAGCAATATACCACTTTATATTACCCTGTAATATATCAAGGTTTTAATATACATGTAGGTCAGTTTCTAGGTCTTGCTTCTGCATTAATATCACACTGTCTTAAAATTTGTCATACACACACACACACACACACACACACACACACACACACACATATATATATATATATATATATTTTTTTTTTTTTTTTTTTTTTTTTTGTGGAGTCTCACTCTGTTGCCCAGGCTGGAGTGCAGTGGTGTGATCTTGGCTCACTGCAACATCCACCTCCCAGGATCGAGTGATTATCCTGTCTCAGCCTCCCAAGTAGCTGGGACTACAGGCTCCCACCACACCCAGCAAATTTTTGTATTTTTAGTAGAGATGGGGTTTCACCATGTTGGCCAGACTGGTCTAGAACTCCTGACCTCAGGTGATCCACCCACCTTGACCTCCCAAAGTGCTGGAATTACAGGAGTGAGTCACTACACCCGACCTTTCAGGTTCTTATCCAGTAGAACCATCTATTTCTTACACAGTTTTTCTTCATGTGTACATTGCTTATTTTAGTCCTATTTCACTATAAAATTTAAAATTCAATTCTACAAAAATATCTTTCAAATGTAATTTATAATTTCATTAAATTTGATTATAATTTTGAGTAGAATAAACATATATTAATCTGACTTTTAATATTTTGTATTTATCCATTTATTTAGGTACTTCATAATGCATTTCACTAAGAATGTATATTTTTCCATAGACATTTCACACATTTCCTGTTAGGCATGTTTCTAATTATATTGTTTGAAGTTGTAGAATTGAATCACTTTTAAACACTTTTTATTGAAGTTCAATACACATAAAGGAAAGTGTATTTGTTACAAATCTAAATTCAAAGGGCAAAAACCACATTTAATTAGCAAGACAGAACAGTATAGAATTTAATGCACTAGATGTTATGTAACTCTAAACTTTTACTAGATCAATAAGTACACTGTTTAGTTCACTAGACATGCCTACAACTGGATAAGTAGCAATGTAAACATGCTACAGAAATGTTTGTTGTTATCTCTTCTCAGACTGCTAACAGAATCTTTAGTGCTTGGTAGTGGTTTTCAGACACATTGTGTACTTTTCTAGTATATGACATTGGTAGAAGTTGTTTATGCATTCCCTTGGGTCAATACTAGAAATGGAATGGTTGTATTACAGGATATGAACAAATTCAGCTTCAATAGATTGTAACATACAGACTTCTAAAGTGACTGTACTTTTTCTAAAAACTTAAATCAGATAAAAGAAATAAGAATAGAAAGGTAGAATAAAATAATCTTTTTCACAAATAACATAATAGAATCTATGTAGGGTTTGTAGAAAATCAAAAATTATGTGATTAGAAAACATCAAAATGAATAGGAATATTTAGGAATTACATAGTATGCAAGATAAAATAAATTTTATTTTTATCAATGTCAAAGCCAAATGCATTAAATTGCATTTCTTAAAATATATTGTGAAAAATATTGTAAAAAATATTAAAAGTAATCTTTTTTTTTTTTTTTTTTTTTTGAGACGGAGTCTGGCTCTGTCGCCCAGGCTGGAGTGCAGTGGCCGGATCTCAGCTCACTGCAAGCTCCGCCTCCCGGGTTTATGCCGTTCTCCTGCCTCAGCCTCCCGAGTAGCTGGGACTACAGGTGCCCGCCACCTCGCCCGGCTAGTTTTTTGTATTTTTTAGTAGAGACAGGGTTTCACTGTGTTAGCCAGGATGGTCTCGATCTCCTGACCTCGTGATCCACCCATCTCAGCCTCCCAAAGTGCTGGGATTACAGGCTTGAGCCACCGCACCCGGCCAAAAGTAATCTTAAAAATATTACTCTATATCTGTCAAAATATTACTTGACACTTTTACTTCCAGGAATATGAAGAATGAAATATTCTTACAAATCCTCTTGCTGTAAGGCTTTGTCCATTTGTATTGCTATAAAGTAATACCTCAGCCTGGGTAATTTATAAGGAATAGAGGTTTATTTGGCACACTATTCTGTAGACTGTACAAGAAGCATGGTGCCAATGTGTGCTTTCGATAAGGGCCTCAAACTGCTTCCAATTATGGCAGAAGGCAGAGGGGAGCTGGTGTGTAGAGATCACATGGTGAGAGAGGAAACAAGAGGAGAAGGGGAGTTAGGTACCAGGATACAGTGGTGTTATCTTGGCTCACTGCAACCTCTGCCTCCCAGGCTCCAGCAATTCTCCTGCCTCAGCATCCTGAGTAGCTGTGATTACAGGTGCCTGCTAGCATGGCTGGCTAATTTTTTTTTTTTTTTTTTGTATTTTTTAGTAGAGACAGTGTTTTACCATGTGGGCCAGGCTGGTCTCGAACTCCTGACCTCAAGTGATCAAGCAACTTCGGCCAAAGTGCTGGGATTGCAGGTGTGAGCCACTGTGCCAGACCAGCAGGCTCTTTTTAACAACCAGCCCTCATAAGAACTAACAGAGTGAGAACTCACTCACTCCAACTCTGTTCCAGAGAGCAGGGTTCTATTCATGAAGGATCTGCCCCCATGACCCAAACACCTCCCATTAGGCTCCGCCTCCGACTTGGGGATCAAATTTAAACATAAAGTTTGGAGAGATGAACATCTGAACTATTGCACTATATCACCCAGATACTTTATAAATCACAATAAATTAATTTTACATGTTCAGCTAAACTTTTAAGAGAGTAAGCAAGTCTCCCTGACCCCAAATAAAGCAGGAAAAAAAGAAACTGAGATGGGATGCAGAGCAGTCTAGCATGTGGGGATGACATGGAAAAGAATGGCTTACCTTTAGAATCCAGATAGATGTCCTACTTGCTGTTTTTAAGTGCCTTGTTTTAACCTATTCTTAATGGTTTCTTGCTATTGCTATGTTGTTTCATTTAAAAATTTGGGGGGCTGTATTAAGCGTTTCTTTATATTCTGTATTTCATAATTCCAGAATACAAAATCCATGAGGGATAAATATTGTCATTTTTATTTCTGCAGTATCTTGCTAATGTGACTTGTGCTTCTTTATTGGTAGCTAATAATTGGCTAAATATTCGCTGTGGAAATCCTTAACAGCCTCAGTAGAACATGATTTCTCTAGAGGAATTGTGTATTTGTTTCTTCTGGGTGTCAATTTTCCTAACTTGTGATTTCCATGATCATCCAAATAATAAAAATTCAAACCTCAAAACAACTTAAAGTCGGCTTTTTTTGTTATTGCTATTGTTATTAGCTTGTTATTATTAATAATTCTTTTCCTAGGTTATGAGGTTATGGTAGAGGCACACACTCTTCCTTATAAAGCCTTTATCATGCCTAGCAAGTTGAATTTTGTTCTAGTCTACCTTTTCACCCATTGAGAATGTACGTGTTTTTTTTTTTTTTTTTTTTTTTTTTTTGTAGGCTCAGGTTTGTTGTCACTCCACCAACATGGGCTCAAACCTAGGTTCAAAAGTGTTGTACATTCCAGATTCCATGTTTGTTTGCTATTCTACTCTGAAGTCACTTTCTTGTTACTCTGTTTTTTCTTTTTCTTTTTTTTTTTTTTGAGGGGTGGGGGCTGAGTAGTATTTTGAGTTTTCTCCCAATTTACAAGATCTTCTGTGCATATAAAATTATTTTTCTTGACATTTATCCTGTATGTGATACAGCAGGAGGATTTTCATATTATCTCAACCGTCATATTTCTAGAAGTAGAGGTCTTAAGTGATATTTTGACAAATATTGAGTAATTATTACTTCAAGACTGATGGTTAACATCAATGCCTAGAGAAATACTTAGAAAGCTATTATTTTTACATAGCCAGTTGCATATAAACCACATGGCTTAAGGATCCAATTAAGAGCAGAGTTAACATCATTTTACTAATGACAAACCTAACTAGCAAATCTACCTGAGAAGACATTTACTCACTTAAGTCTGAGTTGAACTAAGGCACTATATGCTGAATACATCATGATAATCCCGAGATACTTATTTTGCATGAAATTCAGATTGTATGAGAAACATCCTCAAGCAAAGCACTGCTATTTTAGTTTCATACTTTGAATCCCATCCCAACACCAATTATAACATGAGGATTCTCACACATAGCCTTTGTTCAAAGTAGTCTTAATAAATCATTCCATAAAACAAATGGTTTAGTTAATGCTGTCAGCTGTGAGTTCCAAAGACAAAATATTCTCAAAAGGATTACACAGGATGTGCTAATGGTTAATAACTACATGAAAAGATAATCAACGACATTAAAACCACAACGATATACTATTTTACGCACATTAAAATGACTATGTTAGAAAACAGTTTGCTAGTTTCTTAGAAAGTTAAACTTAATTTTACTATATGGCATATCAATTTAATTTCTTTGGATATACCCAACATACTCACATGAAGACAGTATACTAATGCTCTCAGTAGTCTTATTCATAATAAGTATGAATAAACTTGAAAAATATTATGTAAATTAAAAAGTCAGGCAAAAATGACCATCTATTATGTTGTACCATTTATAAGAAATGACATGAAATCTGGAATCTATAGAGACAGAAAGTAAAGTAGTGGTTACCTGGGGTGGGAGTTGAGGGAGGTGGGAAGAGATTGACAATAAGTGGGCTGAATGGATTTTACTGGATGATAGAAATGTTTGAAATGGATTTATTTTAATGTTTGCACTGCTTGATAAATTTACCTAAAAATTGAATTATACAGTTGAAATTCATGAATTATAGGATATTGCCTTTAAAAAAATGAAATAGGTTGTATGTTTATCATTTTAAAAAGTATCTCATAGTTGCAACATATCTATCCAAAATATTAACATCACTTCTAAAATAATTAATTTTAGATTATTTCTTTACAGTGATTCTTTAGTAGCATCATTGGCCTGTTTTGACAGAAAATGCACAATTTATTCTTTAAAGTGTTTTTTTTAAATGTGAGTATGATTTTTTCTATGCCACTTAATTAACAATGATGTCAGATACTTAACGAATAAGTAAAAAAGAATGTGCACCTGAAGAAAATCCAATATTGACCAAAAAAATCTTTTGAAGCCTCATTAAGATTATTTTTACCATCTTTGTTTTGCATGAGTACTGAGCACAGTGATGGAATTATTACCGATTATTGAGTCTTTTTAATAATCTGGTTAGCATAAATAAGAAAATTGAAAATCATGTAATAATATCATTTTTGGTTTTCCGGCATGTGAGTCTAAAAGCTCTTTCTATTTAAAATGGTTAGTTTAATAATCTGAACTTGAAATGTGTGAAACACCTGAATATTATAAAATCTGGATGACATACTTCTCAAACAAGAGCTTAAAAGTTTGGGACAGTAATAATTTTAATAAAACTCAGTGAATGTAACATCTCTAAGTATGGATAGATAAATAATCCAGACACAATCATCTATTTTTATCATGTGAATAAAACATTATTATCCTCAGGAATCACACACAAATTGATCCTTACGATGTGTGAGGAGGAATTGAATATGGACTGAAATATTCTAGGAAGTCTATCAGACCTATAAGTAGTACATCAGTTAATATTGCTGAATAGGCTTGGCCCTATCCCAGAATGTAGTTCCACTGGCAAAATACGCCATGTAGTTAGGTGTTTAATCTTATTTGGGTCAAATTAGAGCAGAGGTAACCTGATCAATAATCCTCTTGCAGACACAGGTAAAAATGACCAACCCAAAAAATGCTTCTCAGTGACTGTCAGTGGTAAAATAATTTCAGTATAGTTATGATTTCCTTTAGAAATGTTATCTAATCATCAAGTTTTAAAACCATTTGTTCGTCAAGAGATAGTTAATGCTAAAATTTAGACTGAATGATCTCAAGAACGGGATACAATGACTTTATATTGTCCATTATAAAAAGAAATATTAGAAATAAGACCAAAGTTTGTGCTGAAATCTAAGTAAGTTTGCACAAATTGAGGATTATCCTGCAGCTCTTAAGGCGTCCACAGGAATTTCATGGGCAAAATTATCATATTTTAAGGGAAAATAGCTCTGTACATTTTACATTCTCTTGGCAAATGATTGACTGATGTCCCAGACTTCTCCATCATACAGTCGATAAAGAGCTGAAAGTCATCAGTTAGCTGTCTTAACTGTAAAGCAGATTTATTGTGACTACTGAGAAATAGCATATTTTAATGGGAACTTCATTGATCTAGAAGAATATGTTTATAGCAAAATAAGTAAATCAATCAATAAATTTTTCATACATATTTACATTTCAGCGCCCACTGCAATGTAGGTAAATGATATCTCAAGACAATTATTTAAATTTTGTTGGATTGATCTTCTTTCTAGTAACAATTAATTATTTTTAAAAAACAGTTCTTTTTAAATGTTCTTGATTTGGTTGACATTGTGGTAGTTAATCTAGAAGACAATCCTTCCTATCCAGTGAACCACACTTCCCAGCATTCACTTCCTCACATCCTTGTAAATTCCCTTTCCTCTTTAGATCTAGGCTGGCCCTTTGTAAATAATAGAGTGCAGCAAAAGTGGCACTGCTTTTTCTGGTTATATTATAGGAAAATCTATTGGCTCTTGCTTTAGTATTTTGGAAACTTCACTCTGGGGAAAGCTGGCCACCATGCAAGATATCCAACAGCTTTGAGATTGCCATGTTTTGAGGAAGCCCACAGGAAGGGGCTGCCGAAAGACAAAAAATAGCCTACAGCTATTCCTGTCATTCCAACCCAAACATCAGACATGTAAGGAAAGAAATCTTGAGATATCTACAATGCTAGCCATCATCTGACTACAACCACATAAAAACCATAATCAAGAAGTGAACTGAGCTCACTCAATCTACAAATTTGAGAGAAGTAATATTTTTTGCTTTAAGACACAGTTTTGTGACAGTTTGTTATGTAACAAGAGATAACTAGAACCATCAACAGCACACATGACTATTCTGGTGCTGACCGTTAAGACCACAAATATTTGTCATGCATTCATTTAGATGTAAGTACACTACAAGAGATGTTATAACTTAATCCTTTTCAGTTGCTTATCAGCACTATGAACTGTCAAGTAATACAGAGGACTTTAGGGGACAAGAGAATATCAATGAACTGGAAATAAGAACATGCACTATATAAGAACACTATCATATACATGTAAGTAATAAAGAAATAATATGGAAATTAACTCAGACAAGTATACTTGTGAAGTTCCTTAGAATCTATACAGGCCATCTTTTCACATCTGATGCATAAATGTTGCATATAATATTCAGTTCTATTACTGACCTCAAGTGATAGAAAATTTGTAATCTCTCATAGCAGTCAGCACATGCCATATTTTATTTAATTGTCCAAGCCTCTCTCCAAATCTGACATGGCTTAGATCTTTACACGAAAGTGAGTATGAAAGTAGAGTAGGTGAATTGTGTGAAGATGAAAAAACTCTGGTTTGAAATTATTAGGGCTAATTTTTTTTTTTCCAGTGTGTCATGGAAATAGAGCCTCGTGGTCTTGTGGAAAGTAAATATATCACTTAAGGGAGAAATAAAAGAAGCATGTTTATAGACAAAGTAGAAAGAGGAAAAAGCAAGGAAAGAAATGTATTTCCTTTTTGATGTACTGAAGAGTTCACAGATATATCAGAAATCTACTCATATTTTAATTAATTTAATTGTCTTGATATAATTTTAATGCATACACTGCCACTATATAGATATACATTTTTAAAAAATATGTGTGTTTGTATACATTCTTGTGCGTATGAATCATATATAACCAGAGCCTACGTAAATCTTTTATAATTTAAATAAAGAAGCTAAAATTACTAGATGGAAATGTAAAAACTTCCACTTAAATATGATAGGCATTATAACAACTAACATTTACAAGTGAATAGATATATTATGCATTTTAATAAAATATGTTGGAAATCATAAAATGCTATACTTTTGTGCAGGAAATGCACACATAGAAAATACAATTTAGCCTGTTGGGCATTCTCATTTTTCTTTGTTTTTTTCGAGCTTAAGCATGAGCTCACTGGCACGCAACAGAAACAACAGAAGGAGACGGGGTAAAGATTAGGTCATTCCCAGCCATCATGTTCTGAATTCTCTTTTTGTTTCAGTGCCGTTATTAGCTTTACTTTGTAATTTCCTTTCTTACTCTAAATTGCCTCAATATTTCTATTAAGTGGATTTTCCACTCTGCATTATCAATTTAATAGACCAAAGAATTATAGACTCAGTTCATATAAATATCTGATGAAAATTCTCTCAGATAACTTTCCAATAAATAATCTTGAAAATGTTTCTGTAGAATTAAAAAGTAAATATCTGATAAATACAAATAAACATCTGATAGAACTGAATATCATATAGTACCATTTTAATATTTATGCCAGTGGTGGCAAACAAAACAAAAATAATAAAATCTCAATAAAATTACAACAGATTTATAAAAATGAAGTTGGGAAAATTGAAAAACTTTAATCATTGCTAAACTCTTAGATTAGTTTTTTCTGGAACATTATCAATAGATTATTTTAAAGAGAAATTTTAAATTTTTACAGATATATCACCATTGCCAGATATATAATTTTTATTCGAACATTGCATGACAGTGAAGGTATGGTTGCTTTTTATACTAAATCAAAAATATTTCACAAAATCTGTATAATATACTCTTTGTCTTCACTAAAGGAAACTGATACACTTCAAGACTAACATTACGAGAGAAGAAAAATTCTAGACATCTTGTTGATTACATCAGAGTATTTAGCTACCAGATAAAAATATTGAATAAGGGTACTTAGCCAGAGGGAGGAAAAGAATGGCAAAGTTATCTAGTAGCATTCTTCCCAAGATTCAGATTTGTTGGGCGTGTTGATTTTTGTTGTCGTTTTTGTTAAAAGTGGTTTATAACAAGGCTTTAATGAAGCTGTCATGCATTGTACTTTATTTGCAATTGGAAGCATGCGGTGTCATTTAGATCTTTTTTTCCCCCCTTAAATTACTTGGAAAACATTCAGCATTTGATTGCTTTTAATCAAGAAAATGAGGCACATTTGCTAAATCTTTTGATTAATCAGATTTTGATAAATATCCATGAGCAATTGAAAGTCTTAGTCCTGAAGTCAAAGTTAGCTGAATTTGGGATATGAAATAATATATATATATATATATATATATATGAAATACTACCCAGTTTATTTTATTGAAGAAAATCAGGATGATATAAAATCATTAAAAAAACAGAATAGGTTGGGAGAAAATAAAATAATACTGATTCTCAATAAAGTCATTATCCAAAATTTTTCTGGATTGGGATAAAACTAATACTCTTTAAATTCTATAATATTTAATAAACATTGGTGTGTAATATACGTATTTATATACAAAGAGGTTTATAAGACAGCAGAATTTTAATACAACTATGAGTCAAACAAAAAAGTTACGAATTAAATTGACTGTGGTATTCTAAAGAAGCATAATCTAAAACATTCGGAAGAGAAATAATGTAGGTTTTAAAGGTAGCATGACAAATTTTGCTTTGGAATTAGAGTAAATAGTGAGAATTGATGTTTATCATAATATTACAACCACTGTGGAAAACAGTGTGGAGATTCCAAAAAGAACTAAAAGTAGATTTACCATTTGATCCAGCAATCCCACTACTGGGTATCTACCCAGAGGAAAATAAGTCATTATATGAAAAGGACACTTGCACACATGTGTTAATAGCAGCACAATTAGCAATTGAAAAAATATGGAATTAGCCCAAATGCCCATCAATCAATGCATGGATAAGGAAAATTATATATATGTGTGTGTGTATATACACACACACACCCACACACACATATATATATATATACACACACACACACCATGGAATACTACTCAGCCATAAAAAGAGCAAAATAATGACATTTGTAGCAACTTGGATGGAATTGGAGACCATCATTCTAAGTGAAGTAACTCAGAAATGGAAAACCACACATCATATATACTCACTTCTAAGTGGGAGCTAAGCTTTGAGGACTCAAAGGCATAAAAATGATACAATGGACTTTGGAAGAGTGGAATGGGGGTGAGAGATACAAGACTACACGTTGGGTACAGTGTATACTGCTGAAGTGATGGGTGCACCAAAATCTCGAAAATCACCACTAAAGAACCTATCCATGTAACAAAACACCACCTGTTCCCCAAAAACCTATTGAATTGTTTTTTAAAGAAACTGAGATAACCTGGAAGACAGTCAGGGTGTGAGCCACTCCTTCACTGATGAAGATCATAACAGATCAGCTGGTTGTGGAGCTGGCACCACCCCACTCCGCATGGGAATTTTTTTCTGGAAGAGTAGGTTGGAGTTCACCTCTTCAAGTCTCCCAGCAATCATATAATCTTATATAATACGCCAATGGTAAACCTGTTTCTCTCTAAACCAGCTAGATTTTTTTTTCCTCTGCAGTAAAACCTGATCTTCCCAGAAATTACAGGGTTTTTTTGGTTATTTCTCTACCAAATGAAATGTGTCGTGATACTTATGGTTTCTCTGGAAAGTGGGTTTGGGGAACAGAATTTTACTTCTTTATAAGATGATTTTCAAAATAGCATGATTATAGATATTTTAAGCTTCCTTTTTAGATTTTTCAGAATTTTCAAAACAAAATGGAAAATATATTGTTTTCTGACCACACACACACACACACACACACGCACACACACACACAATAGGGTCAGGGTTCAGTTTTACTCAGGTCAAGTTGAAATATCTATTAAAAATTCAAGTGACCATGTGAGTAGGCAATTGGTAAATATAAAATTTTCGGCATATAAGTGTCATGTAGACGGTGATATGCAAGTGGATTGAGTATTCTGAGTTCCTGTCTCTAAAGGTGTTCAAATAGAAGTGAGGTGAACAATTAAAAGTGTAGGTAATGTTGTTACATAGACTGCAATTCTGAGTTGGTTGGAATAAATTACCTCTGTGATTCCAGAATATGATCCTACAGGATATGATGTCTCAGCAAACTAACACAGGAACAGAAAACCAAACACCGTGTGTTCTCACTCATAGGTGGGAGTTGACAATGAGAACACATGGACACAGCAAGGGGAACATCACACACCAGGGCCTGTCGGGGGTTGGGGGGAAAGGGGAAGGAGAGCCTTAGGACAAATACCTAATGCATGCAGGGCTTAAAACCTAGATGACGGGTTGATAGGTTCAGCAAACCACCATGGCACATATATACCTGTGTAACAAACCTACACTTTCTGTACATGTATCCCGGAATTTAAAGTAAAAAAAAATAAAAAATAAAAAAAAAGAACAAAATCTTCATAGATCATCTTACCACTATCATTACTATACAATTTTACGGAAAAACAGAACTCAAGGGAGTTAAGAGTCTTTCTAATGGGCAAATATCTTGTTAGTGGCTTTTATGAAATTCAAACTTAGGACATTTTTAGTGTGTGCCTTTTATATTGCACCATGAAACATATTGTTTCCCTGGAGACACTTTAGGATGACTTCAAATTTTCATTAAGTAATAAAGTTTAGCCCATTTTCTTAAAATAGGTAACTGTAAGTTAGATTTTTGCTTAAGACATAAGAATATCTATACTCTGTTTTACAATGATGTACTATTTATCAACCTGCATTTAGAAAGTTAAAGTAGTTATATTAAATAGGACAGGAATTGGACAGACAGAAGGAGACATTTGTTTGGATAATGTCTTGGTTATGAGAGACAATTGCATTTCAAACATGTATATTTACTCTGTTGTGAAAGAGATATAATATTTGGTTCCAAAATGTGCAAATTTTGATGAGACTACTAGTTTTCTTTTAAATTCAATCTTGTGAGAAACGGGGCAAATTATATACATTAGCTACGACTCCCTCAAAAACAGATTTTATAGACTATCACAAACTCTAAAAACTGTCACAAAACAAGTCGTGTTGATAGTAGATGCTTTTGATATAATCTGACGAATATAATATTTTACCTCTATGCTTTTTGTATCAAACACCCACAACCCCTATCTATAATGAGAAAAAATATACACAAATCTCAGTTGAGGGGAAAGATATTAAATAACTGGCAATTGCTCCTCAAAACTGTGATTACTGAAGAGAAGGAAAGTCTGCGATATCATCACAACCAAAAAGAGGCTAAGGAGACATGACAATTAAATGTAATATGGAATCCTGGATGGGATTCTGGAACAGAAAAAGGGCATTAGGTAAAAATGAAAAGAGCTGAATGAAATGTGGTTTGATTTGATAACAGTGTATCAATATTCACTCCGTAATTGTAACAAATATACTCTTGTAAAATGTTAATAAAAGTGAAAATTGGGTGTTGGGTATATGGATTCTCTCTGTACTATCTGCTCAATTTTTTTTTTTTTTGGTAAATCTAACCTAATTCTACAACAAAACGCTTATTTTTTTAAGATGACAAATCTATGAAAAATACATTATTACTCAAAATCTGGCAAAATTTATCTTAAGTTATATTTTGCCTGTGTGTACCACATTCAAGCCACTATGGTAAACCTGCAGTGTACATAAGGTTAATAAAAAGTAGGCCCTCCCAGGAAGATATACAGATACATGAAAAGAAGTTTAGCATCATAAATCTTTTGGAAAATGTGAATAATAACTCTAATGAGATACTACTATACCCACACTAAAATGGTAAGATCATGGGATGTTTATTTCCTGTAGCAAGCTACTGGAAGCTCCACCAATGTTCAATAAGTGAATTAATAAATAAGTTGTGTTATAGACTCTTATAATGGAGTACTATTCAGCAATAAAAATTAATATGCAATTGTCACATGAAACAACATAGTTGAATCTCAAAATAAGTATGCTATGTGAAAAAAGCCCAATGCAAAGAGTATACATTTAGAGCAAAATAGTGGGGAGATTCATGAGTGGTGGTGGCAAGCCCACTGATCCTGGTCATAGCTGGTTTTGCAAGATAGACTCTTTGTTCAACTTTAATTTTACCTGCATAATAAATACTTTAGATAGATGGATAAATAGATAGACAGACAGACAGAGAGATGGAGCCTGGCTCTGTTGCCCAGGCTGGAGTGCAGTGGCGTGATCTTGGCTCACTACAACCTCTGCCTTTTGGGTTTAAGAGATTCTCCTGCCTCAGCCTCCTGAGTAGCTGAGGTTACAGGCGCACACCATACTGCCCTGCTAGTTTTTGTATTTTTAGTAGAGACAAGTTTTCGCCATGTTGGCCAGTTTGGTCTTGAACTCCTGACCTCGAGCTATCCGCCCACCTTAGCACCACAAAGTGCTCAGATTATAGGAGTGAGCCACCACACCTGGTCCTATAATTCCTTTTCTATAAAATCTAGAATATACAAATTAATCTATGGTGACAGAGAGCCAATCAGGAGTTGCCTAGGAATTAGGTTGGCTTTTAGAAATGAGATGGAAGATTTACAAAGAGGCACAAGAAAACTTTTGGGGGTGGTGGATATGCTTACTACTGTGATTGTGATGATAATTTCATGAGTGGATGTATATCCATCTATGTCCAACTCATCAATTTGCACATTTGAAATATGCATAATTATCATATCAATTAAATATCAGTTATATATCCATAAGGCTTTTTTTCCCCAAAAAATTGCATTTTGGAGCCTAATATAATAACATAAGATAAAAATATATATTTAGAAACTGCCCTGTAAAGTCTTATATTCTATTTTAATCTAATGGTTGCAATACTATCATTTCATGGTATTTTGCATTTTCCTTCCAATTTTTAAATTAGAAATCAGTTCCTCAATTTTAGTCTCTTCTTCAAGGCCACAGAGCTTGAGTGTGACACAGACAGTAAAAAACTCCAGATACACTGACTCCCAATAGACTGCTCATTCCACCAAACCCAGAGACCCAAGTTCAGGGGTGACTGCATAGTTGTTTCCATCAGTATTGGCAGACATGAACACTAGGAGAACATTCCACAGGATATACAGAAAATATTGCATCTATGTGGAAGGAAACTTAGTACACCGTTACCTGTACAGGCCCGACCTTTCATTCAAACAGCTTTATCTACAATGTCTATAGCATAGTTTCAACAAAAATCCAATTTAAATATGTTTACAGTTAATAGTCATGTCTTTAAAATATGGCAATATTATTGACCTTCCCTCCAGTGTCCCAAACTAGATGCAAATTCACAGCTATGCATTCATTTATACCTAATAAGTCTATGTAAAATATTTGCAAAATGAAAAGAAAACCGAGAAGAACTTTGTGTACTATTTTCATCTGCAAGTTCTTGTTTTCGTATCGGCCTCCTGGGTTAATCAGAATGTGATACATTGAATATTTTCCATAATTTAAGTATTCTGAAAATAGTTTTTTGTTTTTGTGATACATGACTTATTTCAAAATTGATAGTTGCCTGTAGGGAAATATAACATCAAATTCCAGTTTTATTATTCTTAGACTTTTAATCAAGGTAATGTACATCCCAATAGCATTGAATATAAAGTTTTTTTTCACTAATACTCTGATTCAAGAAAATATAATGATGTTCTTAAAGAAGTTATAGCTGACGCATTCAGTACTTTATGTCTACTTGGCTTTTTTAACAGAAATACTGGTGTTGATGTTAATTAAATTTATTTTTCTCCCAGGCATAGCAATTCCAAAATTTGACGTAAAGTTTTTACGTTTTCCATAATTAACCGTTTCAGAGAAAAATATATCATTCTGCAATTCACAGTCCCTATTTAGAGAAGAGAAAGCTTAAAATAAACTCATACAATTAAATTATGTAAACATTAAAACATATATATTTTATTACTTATGGTGTTGTAAATACTTGATTCTGTTTAGACAATGCACACTTAAACAATAAAAGTTTTCAAATATGAGCAGAATTAATGAAATGCTTACATTGATTATTTTAAAATTAAAATCCACATTGTATGTAGTTTAAATTGGTGTATCTTGTCTTGATAATAGAAAGCAGTTTAATTAAAACAGGTTAATCTCTTGAAGGAATAAGATTAGACATTTAGAAACCTATTGAAAATATCAGACACTTCCTCAAGATCACATTGCCAGAATGTGGCATAGGCAGTACTAAAATTCACATAATTTCTACAGTTATATTTTGTTGCACAACCTAGAGAAATAAACTAAGAAATTTATGCTTAACAATCTAGATATTCATTTTAAAGTCATTGAAATAGTATTTGTCTTCAAATAGTGTGGAAACAAAATGTTTCAGAAATATAAATTAGAAATGTGATTGTGACTGAAATAAGTTTACCTTTAGTCACATTTTGATATTGATTAATGTTAATCATGTTAGATTAACTAATGATGATATATACACGATGTTAGTAGGAAATAATACACAAGAACTAATTATATACATAGCACAATAAGACACTGGCTTTCTATTTTTAAGTTCAGGGGTACAGGTGCAGGTTTGTTATATAGGTAAACTCATATCACAGGGGTTTGTTGTACAGATTATTTTGTCACCAAGGTGTTGAGCCTAGTATCCATTGGTTATTTTTCCTGATCCTCTCCTTCCTCCTACCTTCTACCCTCAGGTATGCCTTAGTGTCTGTTGTTCCCTTCTAGGTGTCCATGTGTTCTTTTTATTTAGTTCTCACTTATAAGTGAGTTTATAAGTTTATAGTTTGCTAACAATAATGGCCTCCAGCTTCATCCATGTTCCTGCAAAGGACATAATTTCATTCTTTTTTTGGCTGCATAGTATTCCACAGTGTATATGTCTCACATTTTCTTTATCCAGTCTACCACTGATGGGCACTTAGGTTGATTCTATGTCTTTGCTATTGTGAACACTGCTGCAATGAACATACATGTGCCTGTGTCTTTGTGATAGAACAGTTCATATTCCTTTGGGTATATAATTAATGGGATTGCTGGGTCAAATGGTAGTTGTTTTTTTTTTTTAAGTCTTTTAGTAATCACCACACTGTTTTCCACAATAACTGAACTCAACAAAAACAATGTATAAGTGTTCCTTTTTGCTCTGTAGCCTCACCAGCGTCTGTTATTTTTGACTTCTTAGTATTAGCCTTTCTGACTAGTGTGAGATAGGATTTCATTGTGCTTTTTTGATTTGCATATCTCTACTGATCAGTAATGCTGAGCTTGTTTTTTCATATCCTTGTTGGCTCCATTTATGTCTTCTATTGATGAGTGTCTGTTCGTGTGTCTTTTTTTGTACCAGTACCATGCTGTTTTGGTTACTATAGCCCTATAGTATAGTTTGAAGTCAGGTAGTGTGATTTTCCTTGCTTTGTTCTTTTTGCTTAGGATTGCCTTGGCTATTTGGGCTCTTTATGCTTCCATATGCATTTTTAAATAGTTTTCTCTAGTTCTGTGAAGAATGTCATTGGTAATTTGATAGAAATAGCATTGAATCTATAAATTGTTATAGACAGTATTGCCATTGCCATTTTAACAATATCAATTCCTCCTACCCATGAGCATGCAATGTTTTTCCATTTGTTTGTATCTTATCTGATTTCTTTGAAAAGTGTTTTTTACTTCTCATTGTAGAGATGTTTTGTTTCTCTGGTTAGTTGTATACCTGGGTATTTTATTCTTTATGTAGTAATTGTGAATGGGATTGCTTTCCTGACTTGGCACTCAGCTCAGCTGTTGTTGGTGTCTACGAGTGCAACTAATATTTGTACACTGACTTTGTATCCTGAGACATTGATGAAGTTGTTCATCAGCTTAAGGAGGTTTGGAGCTGAGACAATGGGGTTGTCTAGATGGAGAATCGTGTCATCTGCAAACAGAGATATTTTGACTTTCTGTCTTCCTATTTGCATGCCCTTTACTTTTTTCTCTTGCCTGATTGCTGTGGCCAGGACTTGCATTACTATGTTGAACAGGAGTGGTGAGAGACGGCACCCTTGTCTTGTGCTAGTTTTCATGGGGAATGCGTCCAGCTTTTGATTATTCCATATGATGTTGGTTGTGAGTTTTTCATAGGTGGCTCTTATTATTTCATGGTATATTCCCTTAATACTTAATTTTCTGAGAGTTTTTAAATGAAGTGGTATTGAATTTTATCAAAAGCCTTTTCTGTGTCTATTAAGATAATCATGTGTTTTTTGTCTTTAATACTGTTTGTGGGATTAATCAAATTTATTGATTTGCATATGTTGCACCAACCTTGCAATCCAGGGATATAACCTATTTGATTATGGTGGATAAGCTTTTTGATTTGCTGCTGGATTTGATTTGCCAGTATTTTGTTGAGGATTTTTGCACTGATGCTCATTGATGGATATTGGCCTGAAGTTTTCTTTTCTTGTTGTATCTCTGCCAGGTTTTGGAATCAGAATGATATCTCATAAAATGACGTAGGGAGAAATCCCTTCTTCTCATTTTTTAAAAAGTAGTTTCAGCAGGAATGGTACCAGCTGTTTGTTGTACATCTGGTAAAATTCAGCTATGAATTGATCTGGTCCTGTGCTTTTTTTGGTTGGTAGGTTATTTATTACCGTTTTAATTTTGAAGATCACCATTTGTGCATTTAGGAATTCGATTTCTGCCTGGTTCAGTCTTGAGAGGGTGTATGTGTCCAGGAATTTGTTCATTTCTTTTAGATTTTCCAGTTTGTGTTCATAGAGGTGGTCATGATATTCTCTGATGGTTATTTGTACTTCTGTGGAGTCAGTGGTAATATCTCTTTTGTCATTTCTAATTGTGTTTATTTGAATCTTCTCTCTTTTCTTTATTAGTCTAGATAGTGGTCTATCTATTTTATTACCTTTTTTTTTTTTTCCAAAGAACTGGATTTGCTGATCATTTAAGAGGTTAAATGGTCTATAAGAACTTGCTTTATCAATCTGAGTGCTCCTGTGTTGGGTGTATTTATATATTTAGTATAGTTAGGTTTTCTTATTAAATCAAATGCTTTATCATTATGTATTGCCCGTCTTTGTCTTTTTGAAAATCTTTGTTGGTCTAGAATCCATGTCTAAAATGGGATGACAACCCCTGCTTTTTTCTGTCTTCCATTTATTTGGTAGATTATTTTTTACCCCTTAACCTTGAGCCTATGGTTGTCACTGCATGTGAGATGGGTCTCTTAAATTAAGACAGTATGCCATTGCTGTCTTGGTTTTTTATCCAACTTGCCACTCTGTGCATTTTAATTGGGTCATTTAATCCATTTACATTCAAGGTTAGTATTGATATGTGTGGATTTGATCCTATCATCATGATGTTAGCTGGTTATTATACAGACTTGTTTGTGTGGATGCTTTATAGTGCCACTGGTCTGTGTACTTAAGTGTGTTTTTGTAGTGGCTGGTAATAATCTTTCCCTTCCATATTTAGTGCTCCCTTCAGAAGCTCTTGTGAGGCAGGTCTGGTGGTAATGAATTCTTTCAGCATTTGCTTTTCTGGAATGGATCTTATTTCTCCTTTACCTAAGAAGCTTAGTATGGCTGAACATGAAATTATTGGTTGGGATTTCTTTTCTTTAAGAATGTTGAACATTGGCCCCCAATCTCTTCTGGCTTGTAGGTTCTCTGCTGAGAGGTCCACTGTTAGTCTTTGCAGCTGACCTTTCTTTCTAGCTGCCTTTAACATTTTCTTTCATTTCAACCTTGGAGAATCTTATGATTATGTGTCTTGGGGATAATCTTCTCGTGAAGTACTTTACTAGGGTTCTCTGCACTGCCTGAACTTGCATGTTGGCCTCTTCAGCTAGGTGGGGGAAGTTCTCATGAATAATATCCTAATACGTTTTCCAAGTTTCTTTCATTCTCCCCATCTCTTTCAGGGACACCAACAGTTGTAGACTTGGTCCCTTGACATAATCCCTTATTTCTCCCAAGTTTTGTACATCCTGTTTCATTCCTTTTTCTCTATTGTTGTCTGACTGTCTTATTTCAGAAAGCCAGTCGTGAATACCGAGATTCTTTCCTCTGCTTGGTCCTCTGCTGTTAGTGCTTATGCTTGCGTTGTGAAATTCTTGTAGTGTGTTTTTCAGCTCTATCAGGTTGGTTACATTAAAATAATGTGGCTATTTTGTTTGTCAGCACTTGTATAATTTTATTGTGATTCTTAGCTTCCTTGGATTGGGTTTCAACATATTCCCACGTCTTGATAATTTTTGTTCTTATCCATATTCTGAATTCTGTTTCTGTCACTTCAGCCATCTTAGCCTGGTGCAGAGTCCTTGCTGGAGAGCTAGTGCAGTTGTTTGGAGGAAAGTAGGCACTCTAGATTTTTGAGTTGTCAGAGTTCTTGTGCTAGTTCTTTCTCATCTTTGTGGGGTGATGTTCCTTCAGTCTTTGAAATTGTCATCCTTTGGATTTTTTTCGTTACTTTTATTCTATTTGATATGCTTGAGGGTTTGAATATGGTGTAAGATGGGTTTAGTCAAGTGGCTTTATTTTTAGAAGATTTTAGGGGGTCAAAGCTCAGTTCACAGCCCCTAGACTGTGTGTTCTAACTCTGGGGGACTGATATCTGCCCTAACTTTGTTCTCTGGCTTCTTGAGGTCAGGAACCCAGTGAATTGGTGTATCTGAGGTGCTCCTTGGCTGCTAATCCCATCACTCTGATGGGTGGTGCCAGTCAAAGTGTTTTGTAGGATGGTGGCTGCAGGATCTGTCCTTGTTTGCATGTGCTGGCAGCAGCTGTAGTGGCAGCACTGTAGGGTGCATGCTTGTTGGCTATGGCAGGGTGTTGGCAGGTGCTGGGGTGCCGACTTCTCTGTGGGCATTTGCAACAGAGGAATAGGCATCACAGCAGGTGGTGGTGTGAGCATGGGGCAGGGTGTTTGTAGGCACAGGATTGTGTGTGTCCTCTGTGCATGTTCACACAGGAAGAGGTGGGTGCTCAGGTTGGGGGAGGGTTTGCTGTTCTCTATGTCTAGTTTCACTCAGGTGGCAGTGTTGGCATAGGGGCGGGTTGCTGGCAGGGGCAGGGCTGGTGACTATGTGCCTGCTAAGGCTCTGACTGCAATGGTGGTAAGGTGGGAATTGGGGAGAGGAGTGCACTCTCCCAGCAGCAGTGGCAGGGCAGGATGCATGCACACATGCATGCTGGTGGGGCAGAGAAGGCAAAATCCAACTGCCTATACACATGCTGACAAAGTGATGTGCAGGGTGTCTGTGGGCCCGGGGGTTAAGCTGCAGCAGAGGAGAGAGTGAGCAGGCTGGTGTGTGGCTGCAAGGGTTGCCCTGCTGGAGCTTTCAGCTGATCAAGCACTGTCCTCCAGCGAAGAAGCTATGATGCAGGTCCTCAGGGAACCCGAGGCTGCACTGCAAGCAGTTCAGCCAGGCTGTGGCCCCAGGAGACATCCACAGACCAAGGCTGCTCAGGTTGGACTGGCCCCATCTGATGGGCAAGGCTGCTCTGCAGAGTTCAGTCCAACAGTTCCCCTAGAGCTAAATTCTCCTATGGGAGCAAGTTGAACCAAGGGGGATGGATGTGCTCGGCCATGCTCCAGTAGGGATGCTCCCACAGCAAACCCTCCTGGCTCTTCAACAGCTGGTGTGTTGCCCCTACTACTTCTCTAAGGAACTCTCCCTGCCAACTCAAGTATCTGTGGTGGTCAAGGGATCTCCTTCTTCCAGGGTTCCAGATTGCCAAGGTGTAGGTAGGTTGCTCTCTGCCAGGTCCCCAGGAATTATTGGGAGTCAGCAATGTGTACCAGTGCACAGTAGCCCCGCGCAGGGCTCCCGGCTTCCTCCTCCTTCACCCAGCTTCTGCGTCTTCCCTCCATCCACTCTCAGTGCCTTCCATCTGAAGATCTGTTAGAAGTCCCGCCAGTCATCCTGGTCCTTCTATGGCAGCTGTTCCACCTGGCTGCATAGAGGCAGCCATCTTGGCCCCAAACATTTTCTGAATTGTGCAATTTGAAATTTACGTAGCATTGCTTCTTGAGAAATGTGCCCTCTGACCATATTTTACTTCTTTCTGTGGGGGCGGGGAGTGCAGGGTCTTCTTCTGTTACCCAGGCTGGAGCACAGTGGCACCATTATAGCTCACTGCAGCCTCGAATTCCTGAGCCTCCCAAGTAGCTGGGACTACAAGCATGCAGCACCATGCCTGGCTATTTGTTAGTTCTTTTTGTATATCTTTTAGAGGCGAGGTTTTACCATGTTGTCCAGGTTGGGCTCAGTATATTTCATCACTTCTGAACTCAAGTGATCCACCAGCCTCAGCTTCCCAAAGTGCTGGGATTACAGGCGTGAGCCACCACACCGGCCTATTTCTTCATAAGGAATTACTTGATCCTTAGGTATTTTTGTTTGTTTTTGTAACTACAGTATTTATCCAGTACCTTTGATTTATGTATTTTACATTAGAGACCCAGGATTTTTCTTAAGACTCTTAACTGGTTTCAGGTATAATCTGAACATCTTTCAACACAAATATATTCCCTCTTCTTACTTATACTAATGCCTTACCCCTAAGTAGCACATTAAATGGTATCTTATTTTTACCTTGAGATGACTAAATTTATTAGTTTATAATTATTGTTATATATCAATATCTTGTAGTGGGATCTTCAAATACTGTCAGCAGAGGAGAGAAACAATGGAGAAGGGAAAATGGTGAAGAATGGGATGTTTGAGAGTGCAGAATCATCTCTCATGTTTCATCTGTCTTAACTCATACCAGATTCATAGTGTACACACACTCTGAGAATCATCTGAGGATGTGGTTTTCTTTGACACTTTTAAAAACAGTCCTTACAAGTTTTATAATCACACATTCATAGTGGTCAATATTTTAATTTGTTTCATCAAGGGAAGGGGTGTCATGGCATTACCACATTCTAAAAGGCAACACAATAAAAAGAATAGATTAATATTTTTCTTGACAGCACAACAGGATACATCTATGTTATTTAGGTGCAGTTCTACAATTTGTGTGTTGTAGAAACCTAGGGGATGCCATTCATGGATTCATACAGTTTATGATCTATGAGGTTATATGAACAAGCTTGGTTCAAATACAGAACAAATAAGCTGCTAGATTTATTACTGTCCTTTTTAAGAAGTCATTCTGCCATCACAAATTTAATAACCAATCTAATTACTTTCTTCTTCTTATCCAATCAAAAATGTTCTGTGCTTCCCCAACCCCAAATATGGGCATTAAGTTAGACTACCAGCAATTTTTCTAAGTTTGACACTTACCGTATAAAAAAGGAAACTTGGCCCTCCTTCCTCTTTCCTGCAGCATCAAAGGTAGAAGGAGAAAGGAAGGAGGTGTAAGGTATTTTGTGCTATTTATGTCATTTATATAAGATGGTAACTCCATTAATCCCATATAATCTTTGATGCCACTAACTCTTTCATGATTTAACTGACTAGCAAATAGTAGCAAAGAAAAAAAGAAAGAGTGAAAGGAATGAAAGGGAGAGATGGGGGAAGGAGAGAGAGAAGGAAGCATTTAAATAAAAATTTGTGTTTCATTCTTCAATATGATATCTTACATAAGTAATATTATATCCTCTCAATCAAATATATACAAAAGAATAGGCACTGAATTAATGGCTTGAACACAGCACAAACAATGTGTGCTTGTCTCTGTGGAAGAGTTTATAATTTCAAGAAAATGATTGATCACAGGACTTTTGAGCTTAACACACCTGAGATGAAATTTAAAATCCACCATTGAATCACCTCAGAATATTTACATATTCTCTCTAAGACCAATATTTGTCACTCAGACAGACTGACTGTAATAGTATCTTTCTTATAGGATAATTGTGGCAATTCAATGAGATAATACAAGTAGAACAATTAATATACTGCCTATCACATATGTTACAATTTCAGAACAAAGAAATTTAATTCTAACCAGAAACCACAAACATATCTAGAATATTTTTACTTCTGGACATATTTATTTATTTGGCAAATGTTTATTTAACATTGATATATCCAACATATTATGCTAAACAATGTGGATACTGTAGAAGATACTACAGTCATACTCTGAATAATAACATTTTCGTCAATGACAGGTCACATATATGATAGTTGTCCCATAAAATTATAATTTTATTATAATATTATGATTTATTTTATTTTTTTGTACCCTTTTCTGTTTAGATACATAGATATAGTTGCATCAAGTTCCCTAGAGTATTCAGTAAAATAACTTGATTTACAGTCTAGGATCAATAGGCTATATCATATAGGCTAGGTGTGTAGCAGGCTCTACCATCAAGGTTTGTGGAAATATACTCCATGACGTTTGCACAAAACAACAACATCACCTAATGAGTCATTTCTCAGAATTATCCCTGTCATTAAGCAATGCATAGCAATATAGATTTGCTGCCTACACTTATAAAGTTATATAGTATATATATATATTAGTTTCTCATTCTTTTGTAACAAAGTACAATTTCAGCAGTTTAAAAACAATACTGATTCATAATCACACAGTTTTTGTAAGTCAAATGTCCCATAAGGTATTGCTGAGTTATCTGCTTAAGTTCTCATGAGTCTTAAAGCCAAGTTGTCAGTCGGGCCAAGATCTTAGCTGGATATTCTGGAGAATAATTAACCTTCAAGCTCTTTCAGGTTTCTGCAGGAGTCTAATTCCTTGTGCATATTAGATTGAGATTCCCATTTGCTTGCAGACTGTCAGTTCTCAGCTTCTCGAGAATGGCTCTAAGGTCCTTACCATGTGTCTCCTCAGTCTCAGCAGTAAAGAACCCCTCTCACTCTCCAATTATCTCTGATTTCCCTTATTAACAGTTGGGGAAACCTTTCTTCTTCTTCTTTTTTTTTTTTTTTTTTGATGGAGTCTTGCTCTGTTGCCCAGGCTACAGTGCAGTGGCACAATCTCGGCTCACTGCAACCTCCGCCACCTGGGTTCAAGCAATTCTCCTGCTTCAGCCTCCCAAGTAGCTGGGACTACAGGCACCCACCACCACGCCCGGCTAATTTTTGTATTTTTAGTAGAAACAGGGTTTCACCATATTGGCCAGGCTGGTCTCGGACTCCTGACCTTGTGATCGACCTGCCTCGGCCTCCCAAAGTGCTGGGATTACAGGTATGAGCCACGGTGCCCAGCCAAACCTTTCTTCTTTTAAAGGATTTGTGTGGTGATGCTAGTCTTATATATCCACCTATGTTAAGATCAACCGTATCATATCACGTAACCTAATAATTGGCAGGGTAGAGTGGGAAATCTTGGGCCATCTATGAATTATGCTGACCAAAACATGAAAGATTGACATTAGAAACATGAATACCCATTAACTATTTAGATTTTGGGGGGTTATTTGACATAGGTAAGATAAGTAAAGACTGTCATGAGAATTTATCCTAAAGCTGTAGAAAGACAATGAAGCAGAGATACCAACTGACATTTTATCAAGACAGTCTTATTTTCAAATTTACATATATTTCCATGCATAAATATTATTAAAGAAGCAAAATGTTTTCCAGGAATAGGACAGAAGAAAATAAAACAAGACAGAAAGCACTGAATACTTTAAAAAAAAAAAAAAAAACAACTATTTTCTAGTCATTAATGTGGTAATTTGATAGCTTTTGTCCTCCATTTTCCAATCTGCTTCTTAGAAATAATACATAACACACTCCTATGGGGAGATATCAATGTCTTTTCATGTAGAAAGCACATAAAATGAAATATAATCTTACATTCAAAATTAATATAAGGTGTTTTAGGTTAATAATTAATGTAATAATTAATGTAATGTGTTTAGGTGTTAGATTTTGTAAAAATCTGTATACAAAAAAAATCTGTATACAAAATACTAGAAACAAGGAGACTTTTATACAACGTTTATATTTTTAAATAAATACTGTTCTTGAAACAAAGGCATCTAAATCACTGGACAAGCAAATCTAACTATGTTCTTCCATCGTGTATTTTATTCAAGGTAGTTTCGTACTAAATAGAGAAAAGATTTATGTCACAGGTAAATACCATAGTGTCCCTCACCTAACAAAGCATAACAAATAGATATTGTTCTGAAAGTTTACGTTTACTATGATTGTGATTTATGTTATCAAGAACAGAAATCACAAACAACGTGACTTCCACCGTGATGCAACATTAATCAAAGGATAAAACTATATTAAAGCAAAGTTCCAGTTGGGCAGGAATATAATGGCATAAGCTGTTTTTCATCACACAATCATTTTATGATCCACTTTTACATCAAAACAATGCAATATAGGAAGTGTACTGCTTTCAAATCACAGAGTAAAACGTTCATCCGAAAGCAAAATAAATTAATTATAAAATAGGCTAAGTCACCTTGGGCTTTTCTTAAAATTGCATTATAGAACTAAGCTAATGGTAGTTAGTAATTTTCATTACAACTAAGTTATTCTGTGTACACAAAAAAGAATGAGGATGTTTTTCTCCCTTTATTTATATAAACAATAGATTTTAATCAAACTTTATTTATAGATTATCCTGATATAGAGATCTTATCATTATTACTACTAAAATAATATTTATCATGTTTTAACCAAATGGTCTTTTTTGATTGTGGTATCCTATAATTCTTTATTAAAGTATCATCTACATAAATAATATACTTTTTTTCTATATTAAATTAGAATAAGCAGCAATGAATAGTTTCAATGTTAAACCTTTGGCTGGCTGAAGTTTCTTAGGTATGGGTTTTATACCAAACTTATATTGAATGAAGGGAGTGGGGCTGTATGGTAGTTTTGCAGATCCCTATGATTTAGACTCTGTTGGAGGTCATTTTAGCACGAACTATTTCTGTAACTGTTGGAAAGGGCATCGATGGTATGGTACTACAAGCATCTGTCCCTTCTGGAAATTGGGCTCTCTTTTCCTCCCTTCCCCCAACACATCTGTGTATCTCCATGATAGTCATTGGGATTCCACAGTCTTACATGGCCCCACTTTTCTAGCTATGGTGGTGTATGGACAAGCTACAGACACGGATATACTCACTCAGATTAAACTCTCGGAATTTTCAAACTGGAATTAAAAAAAATACTTCCAGATATGAAACTTTTAAGTTGACAATAGTTTTGACTCCTTCAATTTTCAAAAAAGTAAAATAAAACCCACATACTGAAACATAAGTGGGAGCAAAAGAAGGAAGAAAGGAAGGTAGGTCAGACTTTATCCAAATGTTTACTTATAATTGACCCCGAAGCCCAACGTTTATTGTTCTTTAAGATTGTTTGTCCTACCATGCCTTCAATATCCCACTATTCTAAGTTCCCCCTTTTGTTTTTGCTTCTTTCACTTTCAATGAAAAGAATTCTGATTTGGGCAGATATACATAGACATACATATATACACATACATATGTGTATGCGTGTATTATATGCCTTCTGTCCTTACACCCATATACTCTTCCAGTCCTGTCACATTTTCATTGCTGGAAGAACATAAATCTTGAATAGTTATTCAATAAATATTTCTTGAAAACATACTGACTATCAAGCACTAGAAAATATTTTCAGATAATGTTAAGTGTTAAGAAGGAACTCATAAAGAAACATGATAAAAGCTAAAGAGTTATTGACAATAAAGGAAAACTTTATATATGAAAGTTATTAAGTACTTTTTTAAGAAGGCAATATTTGGGCTAGGACTTAGGGCTCTGGTAAAAGGACGCTCCATGCAAGAACAGAGTAGGAGAGAAATGGGAGGAACCTGGTGATTTATCAGCCCAGAGAAAAGGCCCTTGTGAATGAGTGTGGCGAACAAGGCATGTAGGAGTAAACAATGAGGTTGGGAAAGGCCTTTATCACTGGGAAATCATTGAGAGGAGTGGCAGCATTGTGACATGGTGTTGGTTTATATTTCCCAAATATTACAAAGATAACTCTATGGAGGTCATATTATGGGAGAGTAGAAGCAGAAAGAGGGAAATTGGTGAGGAAGCTATTGTAGTAGTCCTGGTGAGAGATGAGGGTGATTTGGACTTGATTGGTAGCAAGAAAGAAAAATAGACAAATCAATCTGGGATATAGTGGAATTAAGCACGAACTTGCTATAAATTGTATATTGGGAGGTATAAAAGAAATAGATTATTAAAATATATGTATAAGTATTTTTATGAGCCACTGGTTGGATATAGTGTTAATTGACTGGGATGGGGAAGAAAGTACAGTGATAAGGAAAATCAATGATATGGTTTTCATCATATTTCAGATATATTCAAGCATCTAATTGCATGTGTTAGTCTGCTAGGGCTGGCATAACAAAATGCCAAAGACTGGGTGGCTTAAACCACAGACATTTATCCTGACATAACAAAATACCACATACTGGGTGGCTTAAACAACAGACGTTTATTTTCTTACATTCCTGGAGTCTAGAAGCTCAAGATCAATGTGCTGACTAGGTTGGTTTCTGGTAAGGCATCTCTCTTTGGCTTTCAGATGTCTGCCTTCTTGCTGTGTACTTACATGGCCTTTCCTCTGCGTGCACATGCTCCTTGCGTCTCTTTTTGTCCTTATAAGGACACCGGTTTTATTGGATTATTGTCGCACCCTTAAGACCTCATTTAACTCTAATTATTTGCTTAAAGGCCTTATCTCCAAATACAGTAACATTAAAAGTTATGAGTTCAACCTATGAATTTTGGTTGGGGGTCAGTGAGGGGGAGACAATTCATTCCATAAGATTGAAGATATTAAAAATAAAATGGGTAGGAAATTTTGAAAAATTCCCAATCCCTATAATAATTTGGTCAAGTTTTTTAACCAGAAACATATAAACGCTAAACACATAGAGAAAAATAGCCTAGAATAAAGGTGGTAAAGATAAGAAAGTGTAATCAGAATCAGAAGAAATAAAGCAAAACCCCTGGACTGATGGTGTTTTGTTTTGTTTTGTTTTGTTTTGTTTTGTTTTGTTTGTTTTCTGATGGAATCGCACTCTGTTGCCCAGGCTGGAGTGCAGTGGCACGATCTCAGCTCACTGCAAGCTCTGCGTCCTGGGTTCACACCATTTTGCTTCCTCAGTCTTCCCAGTAGCTGGGACTATAGGCACCCACTACCATGCCCGGCTAATTTTTTGTATTTTTAGTATAGATGGGGTTTCATCATGTTGGCCAGGATAGTCTCCATTTCCTGACCTCTTGATCCACCCTCCTCGGCCTCCCAAAGTGCTGGGATTGCAGGCTTGAGCCACTGTGCCCAGCCTTTTTTGTTATTCTTTATACAACATGCAAAACAACAATTTGGCCACACAACTTTTAAAATTATGAATATTCAAAGGAATGTGTTCTGCAGAATTCACTTTGGGAAGCTAGGAATAAAAACACGTCATGTTGATAGAGTTAATATATGTTCTATGTATCTAGTAAATAGTATATACTTTACTTCTATAACCCAAAAGTCTCACCTCTGTACTTTCAGTCATATGCTATGATTACTCAAAGTTTATAATCTTTATGGATGCAATAAAACATATTTCTGATTTTCTTAGCTCTATCAATCTATCAATTGCTCTATCAATCTAACAATTGCTCTATCAATCAATCAATTGCTCTATCAATCAATCGCTACATTATTGTAGCAATAAGGTTACATAAAAAAACCATCCCCAAATCTCAGTAGCTTATATCAAACAATTATTTCTAGTTTACACATATGAAAAGTTGGCTAAAGGGCTCCTCTTCAGGTCTGTGGATGTCTTCCAAAGTCTTCAATTTTGTCCTCCAACATTGACAGAATTGGAGATTGATTAAGAATTAGCTAAATACCTCTGTGCCTTTGACTAAGACTCTCACTCAATTAAACGTGTATAGGAGACACCTTGTGTTTCTACCCACTGAAGTTTCCTAATGTGCACCGCAATGAATTCAGCTATAATATTTAATTGCATGTCTTCAGTATTGAGTTTATTTTCCTAGGAATAGGTTCCTTTGAAGGATTGTTTATATATAAACTGATTTGTATTGTACTTTGGTGAAATCATTTCCTGACATCTAACATCTATACCTAATGCCTCTTCTGCTGTCTGGTATCATAAATGCTATTTTGTATAAGAAAAAATGCTGGTAGAAACAGATCCAATAAATTAGTTATTGATTTGACCCCATGAATTGAAAAGTTCAGAAGGATTTTTCTTGGAATTATATCTTTTGGGCAAATTTTGCCCAGGATTTCCATTTCAAAACCTTCTTGGGAGTTTTTGTTTGTTTGTTTGTTTTCGCTTTTTTTTTATTTTGTTTTCTTTAATTTGTATCCATGACAACTTCTTTCATTTTAGGTTTCTGAGGTTTTTTTTTAAATTTCCAGAATGAGGAGTTTTTTTGTTGTTGCTTGTTTGTTTGTTTTTGAGAAGGAGTCTTGCTCTGTCACCAGCCTGGAGTGCAGTGGTGCGATCTTGGCTCGTTGCAAACTCTGCCTCCTGGGTTCAAGCAATTCGCCTGCCTAGCCTCCTGAGTAGGTGGGACTACAGGCACGCGCCACCACACCCAGTTAATTTTTGTATTTTAAGTAGAGACGGTGTTTCACCATGTTGGCCAGGATGGTCTCTATCTCTTGACCTTGTGGTCTGTCTGCCTCAGTCTTCCAAAGTGCGGGGATTACAGGCATGAGCCACCACACCTGGCCCAGAATGAAGAGGTTTTGTCCAGACCCTGGTTGGTGACAACTAATCTTTGACCAAACCCTGGAGACAAGAAACATTACAAGAATCATACTTCTGCACACAAAGTAGTTCTCATGGGGTCTTTTCAATGTAAAATTGTTATTCCTCTAGGGCAACCACTACTTTATTTGTGTTTTCTCACTATAACAGTAATTCTCGTGCATATCTTTCTAACAGGCACGATTTTACCAATGATGACTTATAATTGTAAGTTTTATGCATATAGACGTATAGATGTATGTTGCAAATATTATATATACATACATACAGATGTATAGATGTATATACAGGTATAGATGTATATATAGGTATAGATGTATATGCATACATCTATACATCTGTATGTATGTATATATAATTTGCAATTCTAAATCATCTATATATACATATATACATAAATCACATATGCATATATTTGTATATATATTTGTATGTATGTATGTATATGTGGCACTGAAGAAAGAGTTAGAAAATCAGAAGATCAATCTAAGGCATTATCTAGAATTCAAGTAAACAACCAGACAAAAATATTAAATAGAAATTAGGATACAGAGAGAAAAATGAGAACTTGCAGCATGCATATACTAGTTTCAGAGGTAATAAATAGTATTCATTAAGAGAAAGATAAAAAATGTCCCACAGAGCTGCATATCCTCCTAAAGATGGCCCCACACTTTCCCTGCTGTAACACGGCCTTATAGGAGAATTGAAAGAATATCTCTGTGATTCCATAGAGCTGTTTGTGATCCCAACGATTCATCTTCCCTTGGTATGCCCTAGCTTGCTCCATCCTAAGCAGAATTTCAGGTGGAATACAAGACTCTGGACACCACACAGCCATTTCACCCCAACAGTCAATTTTAAAGCAAGCCCTCAGAGATTCACGTGCCCTCAAATTTAATCAAGATGCGGAGAACGCCATCTATTTGGCAGAATGTATGAGTATTGATTTGGCTACATAAGAAGTTATCCCAGTAAAAAGACTCTAATAAAAATGCTTGCTTGCCTTTTCTTTAAAAAAAAAAAAAAAAAAAAAAAACCATTAGAGGAACTACATTATACATCATTTTTTTAGCTGAATCATAACCAGAAATACAATTTTTCTAGTTCCTCAATTATAATCCATACTGCTATATTCAAATAATTCTTTTTTAGTATTCCTAATCCACCCCTCGAAAATTTCCTGAACTCCCCAACCTTTCAACTTTACCCTCAGAAACTCTTGCCCTATCCTGCTTAATCTTCCATAATCTTCAGTTATTCTCTGAATCTTTCTATGCTATGTTAATCTGGCCAAAATCCCTGCAGCCCTCACAAGAATTCATTATTTTAATATCAACATCCCAAATATCATAACCCCTGGAGATGAAGAGATTCCTCCATGTTTTTCCTCCCAGTTCCAGACTTTATCCTTACTCCTTTGAAATAACATCTTGTGATAATATCTTAGAGTTATGATCAATGCAAAACTTCTCTCATTTCTTGAAAGCTGTTGCAACCACTATTCCAAAAATAATTATCATTGTTAGTGGTGCTAGTACTTTCTACTGGATTATCCATGCAACATCCTGGTCTCTTACTTCTTTGATCTTATTTCCAACATTCTTTTTCTCCACATGAGTTCAGCTATTGTCTACCAAAGTTAGACAACTAGACCTTCTCAAAACCAGTAACTATAATATAGAAAGTGAGTTTACACTTCTTAATCTTTAATTGCAACTTCAGAAGTTTCCACATCACTTATTTTTAATATAGTATTCACACTCCAAAAAGTTGTACTTCCAGGGATCTTACAAGATATGGATGTTTTATATAATTGTTCACCAGTCCTTTCATATTCTCATATCCCTTTTTATTAAACTTAGGTTCCATTTGCACTGCATTCATTCCCTAGAATATAGATTTAGCTCCTATCTCTCTCTTTAACTACCTTATATTGGCATGCAAAACTAGAACCTATTTATACTCAACATTTCATCTACTCTGTGCTTGTGCTCAAGAAAGGAATATAGCTAGAGTAAAAATTAGGACTATGTTGAAGGACTTACTTTAAATTTAAACACATAAATCTCAAGTAGACCTTCCATCCTTCCTTGAACTCTTTTATTTTCTTTACGAAGGCAATTAAGTCTCCCACACTCTGAAATAATTGCTTTACAACATTATTCAACTCTCAAACATCTAATGCACTCTCCCTGTTTCTCATCTTCAGAATGATGAGCTCATTCTTATTTCATTAAAAAAGAAAATAGAAACAATAAAAAGCCATCTATTCACTGCCATATCTCAAATAATTCTACTTTGTGCTCACATATTTTGCTTTCTTTACGTTGAATGAACTGAATTGCTCCAGTAGAATTAACTTCTCAAGGTTACCAATTGCCTCAATTTTGCCCAAGTCGGGTGTTCATTATTCATAATTTATTTCTCAGTATCCTTTGGCAGTACTGATATTTCTTTCTCAAAATATGTTCTTCATTTTGCTTCTGGGAAACCACAATTTTGGTTTTCTTTTTTCCTTGCTGAGTGTTTTATTTTAACCTCTCCTCTAATCCCCAAATGTCAAATATTAAATGATTCCAGGAATCAAAATCAGTCTTCACTATTTTATTCCTTCATTCCTTTATAAACTTAACTAAAATATTGTTCCAAAACATTCTAAGATAATAGTAAAAATTTATAATGATGTCCAAAAGACAGCAGCAAATATTTTAAATGTAAGGTTGAGTTCTCAAGTAAGATATGGCAAATTTCAGGCTTGATTTTTAAAAAGAGGGAAAGAAAAAAACCAAGTAAGATATACCTGTAAGACACTGGCTAATCTGGGAGTTGGATTTGATTCTACCATCAGGACAGAGATGAGGCCTTGAACAAACAAATAAAGCACTACCTAGTACAGAAGATGCAAAATTAATCTCTTTCACCTTTCATATGCATCTCATTACCTTTGGGGCTCGTGTTTACATTAGCTACATGGACCAAGAAAATCTAAGCCAAAAAAGTACATAGAAACTTTTCCAAGTGTGGTTTACCCTGAACACAGCCAGGTTCAAATAAAAATATCTTCCTTAAAGATATTCCTGCAACACTAGATCATAAAACTATCTAAAATTATTAAAGGTAGCAATTTTTCATAAAATATCACAGTATATACACATTCTACAATGTGTGTTCAGATGATACAACAAATAGGATAATTAGCGACACCCCATTCAAGTGTTGTAGGATAGGTAAGAGAGAATTAAAAATGATTTTAAAAACTAAAAAGCCGAAAGTAATTAACCAAACTTTTCATCAAAATACATTTTAAGAAAAAAATAGGGAACAATTAGATAAGGAAATTGATCCCCTCAGTACTCTCTGTGATCATACAGGCTTTGGAAAGTCTCAGGATAATCCCAGAGGTATGAGCAGCCCAGTTTTAATCTTAGAACATCTGAGACTCAGTTTTTTCAAATGTAAAAAGAGGATAATAGCAATATCCTCACAGAGTTATTTTATGACTTGCCAAAAAAGCAGACTTTTAAGCATATAGTTGGCATTCACTAGACAGCAGCTTTGAGGTAATTATTCTCTTGATTTTCTTCAACTATTAACAAATAATCCATGAGTTTACTTGGAGCAGAGGCTAAGAATAAGATAGTAAACACTACTGTTAGGTGTGGGAAAATATTCAGATAGAAATTTATATAAATAATCATTCAAGTTTAAATTCAAAAGACAATTTCTGCAAAATATTAGCCTCATTTGAAGTTAGAATTAAGTTGAAACACAAATCTGAAGATATTACACATAATGCATAAAAGTTGCAAAAAATAAATACTGCAAGAAACAAAAGTGTTTAAGAAATAAACACACATTGAAAAGGTTCAGTTTTTGTGTAATAAGAGAATGCAAAAGGAAAAACATAGGTGACACTGGGGAGTAGGTTATATCTGAAGAGTTAATGTTTGTGAATTTCCAGAAATTGGTTAAAAATAAAACCTCATTCCTAGAATTTGTAATTTCTATAGAGGCAAGAGCAAAAAACAATTCAAAAAATCTATACTTAGTCAAATCTTAAAACTTAAGTATAACAAGAACAGAGGCAGATTCATTAAAAATACAATATTATACAAAACAAATTACCCACCAAAGATCAACATTTGACTTATGGCAGATTTATTCTCAATAATAAGAGGACTCAAGAGAATAATTGAAGATAGAAAATATGCTGTCATCTTAGAATACCTTATCCAGCAAACTATCATTCAATCAAATTTCAAACATAATCTTCACAAAATTTAAAGTTTAAACTTAAAACTCACAAGTAAGAATAAATAGCAAAACAAAATAGCATTTTTAGAAAAGAATAATTGGTACTGGACAAATCTTAAAACACATGTATTTTGAGTGAACAAATCTGGTTACAACTGTTTTAACAGTTGAAAAGTCAGAATTGTTTCACATATCAATGTATGTGAATGTAAACAATGCATGCAACCTGCTAGAAAATCAAACATAGCTAAAGGATTCCCCCTCTGACCCCAGAAAATAATTTTTTTGAGATAAAGAAATGGGAGGGAGAATTATAATTAACTCGGTATTAATTTATTATTCAAGTAACTAACAAACGTTTGTTTCTTTTATGCTGCTTACACAAGGTCTTTAAACTATTAAAGATATAAATGTGTTAGCTCTAATTAAATATGGTAAGTAACATCTAATTTTCCCCTTCTGACATATTACTAAGATCCAAAGTTAATATTCTTAGAGCTTTTGCATACAGAATTACATTTCAATGTTCTATTTCTACAAATATATGAGAGTAAGCAATCTAAGTTCTACTATAATATTCTTTTCTTTAAAAATTACATTTCTAAATATTTGATGTATAAGAAAATATACACCAAAGCACTTTTTTGAATATTTGGTGTAGAACAACATTTTTTAAATTGTAAGTTATTTCACAAAATATGTATATATATTTTTATTATACTTTAAGTTCCAGGGTACACGTGCACAACGTGCAGGTTTGTTACATATGTATACATGTGCCATGTTGGTGTACTGCACCCATTAACTCGTTATTTACATTAGGTATATCTCCTAATACAATCCCTCCCCCACCCCAATAGGACCCAGTGTGTGATGTTGCCCTTCCTGTGTCCAAGTGATCTCATTGTTCAGTTCTCACCTATGAGTGAGAACATGCAGTATTTGGTTTTCTGTTCTTGTGATAGTTTGCTGAGAATGATGGTTTCCAGCTGCATCCATGTCCCTACAAAGGACACAAACTCATCCTTTTTTATGGCTGCATAGTATTCCATGGTATATATGTGCCACATTTTCTTAATCCATTCTGTCACTGATGGACATTTGGGTTGATTCCAAGTCTTTGCTATTCACAAAATATTTTATATCTTATAAGTCACATAGTTGCAAAATTAGATATCACAAAATTATTGCAGTAATTTATACTGTATCATTGTTTTGGGTTATACTTACTCCCTCTTCCAAATCTTTCATATTACCCCATAGTAAAGTTCCTACAGTAGAAGTTGAAAGATTATAATTTCAATATTAGGTCATGTGATCATTGAAGATCATGCTATTGGATTAAGTAAATATATTTCCAAGTTCTTTTTATTTCAGCAAATATTTCCTAAGTACCTACCATGACTCAGGAACTATTTTAGATACTGGGTTATAAAAATTTAGAAAAAATGGACAAATATTCTGTTTTATTGAGCTTGCTTTTTAGTGAACAAAGTTTTTTCAAATAAAATATCTCATATGATTCTTTTATTACAATGTAATTAATGGCAGAAAATGTTTTGCCATTTTTAAAACTTAAAAACCAAGGCTAAGTTACTTGAAGAAATAAGAAAAAAGTGCCAAAATGATACTTGGCTTACATCTCTTGAAACTGTACAATTCTTTTCTTCCCCCTCTATTAATCTCACATTTTTTCAAGATAATGTTCGAGTTATCGTATCCAGGGATAGAATGCTCATGGAGAACAACTGCATTGAAAAATAAATTATTATTTATTCAAGCTCTTACTAGCAGAACTTGGAAACTCAAGATTACTCAATTCCCTTCCGTTCACTGGCAGTTTACCTATTCACACCACTTGCCTTTTGTAGGAGGTCATACAGAGCTTTTCCCCACATAAAGGAGAATCTGCTTGCTGATACTTCAAAGAGTAAAACCTCATAATGACACTATCTTTAATTTTTTTTTCTACTGGACTCAGGCAGGATTTGAAAGAGATAAGCAGAATCATAATGTCTTAGGAGTAAAACCTCATAATGACACTATCTTTAATTTTTTTTTCTACTGGACTCAGGCAGGATTTGAAAGAGATAAGCAGAATCATAATGTCTTAGAAAGATTGTGGAGCAGTTTCTAAACAAATGGATTTCTTCCGTACCCTTCACCTCTTACACCACTCTGCCCCTTATTCTGCCCTGCAAACATGGAGTACATTTTCTGGTTGAGGTATGGTTTCAGAGTGCTCAATCGAGTAGGGCAAATCTGCTAAAAGTTTTGGGCAAAGGTAATTTGATTTCTCTTCTCCATCTTCCACCACCTGGTTATGTTGGGTAAGGATATCTCTTTACATCTCCAATTTTTCCTCAGATGTGCTAGTCCCAGGATAAGACCCAGGAGATAAGCAGTACAGTAGGCCATGTGGCATATGAAAAAGTGTGCTCTCCAGTCCAGCTTTATTATTAATAAAATATGCTGCAAATCTCCTTCTGCTGCTTCATTTCATAATTGATTCAAAAATAAAGCAAAGAAGGACAGTGCTTTTCATCTGCTCATTAAACTCACAACTCTAGGCACATGAGCCAGGAAAGAAGACATAGATAACTTTTTTGTGAAGCCAGGGTACATGGGATCATTGGTCTTGAGAATGTTCTTCATTTTGTTAATGTTTCTTTTAAAATAGCCTGTGGGTATACCGAATGAGGATTTGGTGGATTAATTAGTTTTACACTTTATGTTCAGTTCCTTAGTACAATCTCGAAACCGTTAGAAGATATTTTGGCTTTGGGTTTAAACATGCAGGGCACACACAGACAAAAATAGGTCTTACAAGGAAATCAGTATGGCTTATCTCCTTCCCATTTCTTCTGAGAACATACTTCCCCCGAATGTACCATATATGTTTATCATTCCTAGAAAAGCAGAGAACTTTAGTCTCACAGGTATGTGGTAAATTAAAAAACTTAAATTATATTAAAAATGGTGATCCCTACTATGAAAATGTTACTAATACTTAGAACAAAATAATGTTAAAACTGTAACATGTATGTATATTGTGATATATAATACAGTGATGACAATATTGTAACAAACATGTTTTAAGGAAAGTGTGTACTTGGAATAAGTCAATCTTCCAGAAGCAGTACAAACATTTAAGGCACTAGATTATGTCGTCAGGCATAAGTTAGTAGTTTAAGTAACTGTCTTAGTTGTACAGGTGATAGAGATTAATTCAAGATAATCCAAATATGAAAAAGAAGTAGATTATACTTGGAGAGTCCCAAGCTTTTAAAACACAAGCTAGATAACTAGATATTTATGGTTCAGAGATGGAGAGAAGAAGACAGAGTGAGAGAAAATAAGTCAATGATTTGAAATATGTTAAAATGAATGTTATTAAAGATTAGAACAAAAAGTAATTTTGGGAAGTTACTAGTTGAAGAAAAGTACCAGTAGCCAATAGAGATGTTGGGAAAAGAAAAGACTTAAGCAAGAAGAACCCAATAACTCTCTCAGAGGAAACTGGGACCCAGGAAACCAGAGCAAAGATTCCTCTCAACATTTGGATGCATTCCACAGTAAGTCACTGAGCAAGCTATCCTTGAAGAATGGGATGCCAGCACCAAATGGTTATATAATATTTGGATAGATATGAGAAGGAAGGCTACATAAAAAGCCTTACATATTCAAGTCCTTGGTTGGGCAGGCTTCAAAGTAACTTTGTTATCATGAACATGGATTCAGGTACTAAGGAAGTATGTTTCTGAGATGTATGAAGTTAGAAACAATAGAGGAAGACACAAGCAGAATGACTAAAGTTAGAGAAAAAATGGGGAGGGCATAATCTAGGACTATAGAAAGCATACTGAAAAAGCAAAAACTTAATATAATTGGGGTATTCTCAATGGAAAATTAGTTAAAATTTCAATGGAACCATACTCTTGAAGATCCAGAACCTGAGAAGTTATATTTCTTATTATCATTTCAGCTACATATATATATTTGCAGGACTTGCAGACAGAACACCTAATGTCCAAGAGTGAAAAATACCGAGATATATAGGACAGAGGGATAGTAAAGAATGTGAGAAAAACAATCTCAACTACATTCATGGAGAGAATGAGGTGGATATAATGTTAGGGTACCTCATAATAGAATTAGGTTGATAGAATCTTAGGGGGTCTCATAAAACAGAAGCAAAATGACCATGTCTTTATGAGATCAAGGACTTACTGAAAAGCATATGACTAGAGTTTTCAAAATTGTAAAACGATGCATTTTTCCAACCAATTGATGACTATCAATGTATGTCGTTATTCTAATTAGAAAGCAAAGGCTATAAAATTAGTTAGAAGCAGAAAAGGCAGTACTAGGTGAGTTTACTGAGAAAATATCAGTTACCTACATGAGAAAATGGAGATTTAACCCAGCCCATCTGGTCAAATTTACTTCCAGAGCATCTTCAGCAAGAACTTTGCAGTAGTCATTTGAAACAAATGAGTTTTGGCAATATATCTAAATAGTGTTTCAAATAGAAATGAATTTGTGAACAAAGGTTATAATCTATGCTGCCTACTTTAATGCTTAAATCTTGACTGGTCTAGTTATTTCCTTTCTTCTATGATGTGGATATAAGCAGGATGTCTTCAATTATTCTGCACTATTATTTTACTTGGTTTATCCTTTATGCCTTCCTCTGCAGATACATTAAAAAAGTTGAAGTTTAGCTTGTGGTCATTTAGAGAACATTTGGATTTAAGTACCGAGGAATCAGGAAGAATCGAAGGTGAATTCTTGCAGTGTGTAGGGTTTGGAGAAATTACCAGGTAGTTGGGATGCAAAATTTGGAAGCTTTATTCACACAAGTAGATATTAAGGCAATTGGAGAATAATTAAAGGAATCCTGGAATCGATTTTATTTATGAATTTTATTAAAACATTCTTCTAATTTGTTTCAGAGCTTTTTTGGGGGAAATCTTCAATAGCAGTTTTTCACTAGCCATCTTAGGCCAGTGCTCAAAGGAGAAGTTCTTCAAAAATTTGGGATGGACTGCTCTGATGGACTCTGCTGTCCATCAGAGTTCATTTGAGAGCAACAGACCATTCATGGTTAAGCATAGATTTAAAGACTTAGCTCAAGGGTATAAAAAAAAGTGGTCCGGGTGTGGTGGCTCACGACTGTAATCTCAGCACTTTGAGAGGCCGAGGCAGGTGGATGAAAGAAAGAAAGAAAGAAAGAAAGAAAGAAAGAAAGAAAGAAAGAAAGAAAGGGAATGAGGATGAGGGATGTCTACAACAAGGGAATACATTAGGATATCTACTCTGTATAGAAATGAAATTGTCCTTCATTTTCTATTTTAGGTGAGAACTAAAGTAGGGTAGGTGGTGGTAAGTCAGCTTGGCTCACAGTCTAGTCTAGCCTGGATTTATTAGTAATTGTAATAGTATTATGTGTTCCATCTAGCACTGTTGTTCCTTTATGTCTCAAATGTTTCAGAATTCAGATGAGGAAAAGATGTACTGGGCTTTTAAAGCCCTCATAAGAGAATATTTCATACTATTGGGCAAAGGTATCACTTCTTCATATCTACTTACAAACTATCTAATAGAATTACTTGTGAGTCTGAATTGTAGTAGCAATGCTTCCACATCAACTTTTAAAGAAAAAAAAAAGAAAAAAGAAAAAAAATCCCTTATCAAACACTGCAGGCAACCTCAGGTACTTCAGAATGAAGAGGCCACGCTGAGTCAGGGTTTGGAGTTGGGAGAGTGGGCTTTGAATTCAGTAAGTCAGAGAGAAAAGAGTGCATAAGGAAAGAGACCAAAGTGAATTTATGACAGAGAAGTATAGAGTCAACAAATGAGGGAGTCAGGAATATGGAGTGGGAAGCACTGTGACAGAAGTCCACAGTGAGACTGATCTTGTTTACATGCTTGAGATGAGGGCAATAGCCAAAATTGCTCTAACAGGTATGTTTTAAAGAAGTAGAAAAATAAGTGAGTGCCAATTTCACTTCTACTTAGCACTTGCTACCCTTTTCCTGTGATGAGAATAGAAATCAACATACCCTGAATCTCCTTTTCTTTTCCCCTATTTATATAATTATCAAGGTTTCATTGATTGAATACATTTACTGAATTAACTTTTAATTTGTACATTAATGTAGTCAAATCAGACATCTAAATAAAATTAAGTTAAATCATATATAGAACAATAGCATTTTTAATAATATAAAATTTATACTTTATTTCTTATTTGAGAAATTGTTGAAAATTAATATAATTATAACACATTTTCCCCTTATTTTGTAATATTTTTATCTGTGAATATGTTCATTTATTATGTCAGTAAAAACAAACTACTTTAGATTTTTATTAGGAAATTTAATTAGCAAGTTTTCAACTTTCAAATTTTATGTTTCTAATTCAAAAGCTGTATATATGTGTGTGCATATGTGTGAATGTGTAACTACTGTTCTCTTCATGTATTGTTCAAGTAGATTATATTTAAAGTTATCTATTCACTTTAAAAGGGAATATTATGGAAAGTTCACCAACTTTCAAAAGCATTCAAGTGATGTATAAAATCTCTTGTTTTACTAGGTGTGGAGTTTTGTAAATGCTTGAATTTTAGTGGAAAAAAATGTTTAAATATGCTTTTTTCCAGTAAGCCACTGGGATCTCTAAAGTGTTCCTGGCTAACTGGGAAAAAATTGCAGGGAAGCAAGAGTAGCAGATGGAAAGACAGTTGGTCAAACGTACTGCCCATACTACACAGTTGCCAAAACCCTTGAAAGTAATAGTCCATTTTGGAAATATTTGCTGGAAGAACAAATGTTTGCTAATGAAACAAACATTTGAAGTATTAGGAAATACCCAAATAAAACAGTTTTTTTTAGCAGAAATAAATATTTTACTTGAGAAATCATTGCCAGAGTAAATACGCCATTTCAAGGTAAAAACAAAACAAAACATAAAAGCTATTAGAGACAGATCACAAAATGTATAAAGAATGCAGATTTAATGGACTTTGTGTATCTCTAAACCTTTAAATATAATTCATCTAATGATTGTATTTCAGCAGTGTATTTAAACTGCAAAAAATTTTACTTGAATAATAAAAGAATGGGTATATTTGTGCTACATTGTTTTAACTTATCTATACTATTAAATATAAATGAAGCTTAAAATTGTATAAATAATCTGAAAAATCAAGGCAAATTCAACATCCTTCAAGCATATTGAACAAAGGGTTGTGTGTTGATGCTGTATGTTGAAATAAGTTTATTATTTGATTTAATTTGATTAAATTAAGTTCACAATTGTCTTAAATGTGAATGTTTTTATTTAGCTGAGATATTAGGGAGAGATATTTAATAAAAGTAAGTTCAAAAATTGTGATCTAGAAATAAAAATGACTCAAATTCTTAATATTTCTCTAGGTCCTTTTAATATTGGAAGAATGCTGCTTTTATTATCTGACTTTATCATTATGATGAGTTAATTCTTACATAGACCTCTATTTTTGAGAAGTATACATATGCAGAATTTTGAAGGTAATGAAGGAATTTAAAATCAACATAGTTCAATCTGTTCACTAATTACAGATGGACAAATTGAGTTCTAGAAAGGTTAAGCTATTAGCCCAAATCATATAACAAATTAGTCACACTACCAGGACAACACACTCAGTCTCCTAATTCTTAGAGCAGAATTTGTAAATTAAAGCTTATTATTTGATTTTGTCCTTCTTTATGCCATTCTCTCTACATTCTAGGAGATCAGAATAAAATTTCATGTGACAATATATTTAAATTCGATGTGCACACTTTCAAGGTTTTTTTGATCATTGTTATCTACTTTACAAACCGATGAGGAAGTACAATTAAATCTAAAACAGTGAAATAATGAAATTCTCTTTAAATTTTCCTATTTAACACTCTTTCAGAAAAGTAATGAAACTCTGCATTTAATGCAAACTTCATAAATGTTTTTCTTGTTTCATTTAAACATACACATACAATGCATAATTCAATAAATTAAGTTTAAGGTCCTGTGAAATACAAAATTAATATTGCTTAAGAGAGGTCTGGCATTTTCCCTCATTTCCTGGGAGGTAATTTCTAAGCACATGGAATATGCTTAGATAAGAGTGCCTGATAAGAATGTCTTTGTTTACCTTCAAGACTTGGGGAATCCTAAATACTCTATGCTAACCATGTGACTTAGAGTGCAGGCTTTGGACTATCTGGTAGTATCTTGACCTCCAGAGGGCAAGTAGACTAAGGTTGGTCATACAGGAGGTCTACCAAAGTTTGTGACTGATGATTCATAGAAACTCTGGACACTAAGACCTGGATGATCTTCCCCAGTTGGCAGTACTCCATGGGTGTCATCACACATCAATGAGGAAAGAAAACACACTGTTTTGCATAACTTCACTGGGAGAAACTAGAAGTTGTCCTCCACCACGAAGACCACCAGAAGTTCATGCTCAAAAACCTCTTGGGTCCTGCCCTGTGCACTTCTTTCCTTGAATGATATTAATTGGTATCCTTTCACTATAATAAACTGACGCCATGAGTTTGACAGGTTTGGAGAGTTCTGTGATTTCTGTAGCAAGTTACCAAACCTGAGGATAACTTTGGGAACCTCTGTACTTGTGGTTTGTGCCAGAAGTGAGGGTGCTGTTGGGGATTCCCAAACGTGCAGTGGGCATCCAAAGTGGGAGTGGACTTAGGGACTCCCAAATTATGCAGGTACTAAATATAAAAGAGTTCAACTACTTTCTTTTTTTTTTTAATTTTTTTTTTATTATTATACTTTAAGTTCTAGGGTACATGTGCACGACGTGCAGGTTTGCTACATATGTATACATGTGCCGTGTTGGTGTGCTGCACCCATTAACTCGTCATTTACATTAGGTATATCTCCTAATGCTATCCCTCCCCCCGTCCCCTCTCCACAATTGGCCCCGTTGTGTGATGTTCCCCTTCCTGTGTCCAAGTGATCTCACTGTTCAATTCCCACCTATGAGTGAGAACATGCGGTGTTTGGTTTTCTGTTCTTGTGATAGTTTGCTGAGAATGATGGTTTCCAGCTGCATCCATGTCCCTACAAAGGACACAAACTCATTCTTTTTTGTGGCTGCATAGTATTCCGTGGTGTACATGTGCCACAATTTCTTAATCCAGTCTGTCACTGATGGACATTTGGGTTGATTCCAAGTCTTTACTATTGTGAATAGTGCTGCAATAAACATATATGTGCGTGTGTCTTTATGGCAGCATGATTTATAATCCTTTGGTATATACCCAGTAATGGGATGGCTGGGTCAATTCAAATGGAAATTCTACAGGAATAAATGTTTAATTTACAGTGAAAAAGACAAAAAAAAAAAAAAACAGTTTAAACTGTTAAGCTAGAAGAGTTACACTAACTGCTGTCAGAATTTGCTTCTGTGAAAAGCACCACTGCTAAAAACTAAAACTCAAGCGCAAACAGGTTTGGTTGTTACTTAGGAAATATTATATGATGGACAAATTAAATTAGCCATTGAGAGTCTGAACTACCTATTGATGTTCCTTTAATACTGATATTAAAAAAGATGAAGTACATGAATGTGTTCATAAAAGTGGAGAGTCAATCAAGAAAATTATTCTTTAACATTTTAAATATTTAACATTTTAACATATTCCTGAGAAGCAGCAGCAATATTTAAACGTATTTAAAATTCACAAAGTTCCATTTGAATGTCCCCAAAAGCTTTATGACTAGCTCTAACAAGTTTCCTCTTTGATCAGCTCTAATTGGATTTACCTTTGTGACTATTTTTTAGAGTTTGCATCATATTACTTAAGTTACTTGAACAATCTCAGTTAATAAACAGCTTAGAAACATAGGATGATATATAACATTTAATATACATACTAATTATTAAATATAATACATTTGCATACTAATTATTAAATATAATGCATTTGCACATGAACACCAGTGCACAAAATGATTATTCACAAACTGTTCTTAATAAGCTGTGGCTGAATTTTATTTTTAATGATTTGATTGTGATGAAACATGGCACAGAATCATTTCTTAAATATGTATCTAAAATTCATTACTGGCCAGGTGCAGTGCCTCACACCTGTAATCCCAGCACTTTGGGAGACAGTGATGGGTGAATTACCTGAGGTCAGGAGTTTGAGACCAGCCTGGCCAACATGGTGAAATCCTGTCTCTACTAAAAATACAAAAAATTAGCCAGATGTTGTGGCAGACATCTGTAATTCCAGCTACTTGGGAAGCTGAGACAGGAGAATCACTTGAATCTGGGAAATGGAGGTTGCAGTGAGCTGAGATAGTGCCATTTCACTGCAGACTGGGCAACAAGAGTGAAACTCCATCTCAAATAAATAAATAAATTAATTAATTAATAAAAAAATAAAATCCGTTACTATGCAGCCATAGAAAATAACAAAATCATGTCTTTTGCAGCAACACGGACACAGTTGGAGGCCATTATCCTAATGATTAACACAGGAACAGAAACTCAAATACCACATGTTGGCAACTATAAGAGGGACCTAAACATTGAGTAGACATGGGTATTAAGATAGGAACAATAGACACTGGGGAATACTGCAAGGCAGAGGCTGGGAGAGGAGTGAGGGTTAAAAAACTACCTATTGAATATTATGTCCACTAACTAGGGGACAGGATCAGTTGCACAATAAACTTCAGTGACATACAATTTACCCATGTAATAAACCTGCACATGCATCTCCTTAACCTAAAATAAAAGTTGGGAAGCAGGAGTGAAATAAAATAAAATACTTAGGTCACTAACAATAAAATGCAAGAAAATGAAATAAAATAAAATACATCACTAACCCTTATAATAAATATCACTTTTAGGATTTATTGTACCATTGATCTTAATTCATTTTGAATTGATCAATTTAAAACAACTAATTTTTCTTAAATTCTTTTACAAATATTTATGAAGTAATCTACAAATAATGGTTTATTTGGCATAAAATTTTGTTGGTGGCCAAAAATCCAAATAGTTTTACACCTTTTTAAAGTTCATTATATAGAGAAACATGTCGTGTAACAATGTTTTGGTAAATGATGGGCTGCATGTACTATGAGGGTCCCATAAGATTATGATGGAGCCGAAAAGTTCCTTTTGCTTAGTGGCTTCATCAGAAAGCAAAGCACAACACATGAGTTCGTTGTGATGTTGGTGTATGAAAACCTACTGTGCTGTTTTATTTTTACTGTGTCTTTTCTTATTATTTTTACTGAGACAGGGTCTCACTATACTATATTGTCCAGGCTGGTCTTGAACTCCTGGGCTCAAGTAATCCTCCTGCCTTGATCTCCCAAAGTGCTGGGATTATAGGCGTGAGCCATTACCCAGCCTATTGTATCTTTTCTATGTTTACATATATTTAGATTTACAAATACTTAGTATTGTGTTACTATTGCCTAGATTATTCAGCACAGTAACATGCTGTACAGATTTGTAGCCTAGGAGGAACGGGCTGTAACATAGAGCCCACATGTGTAGTAGGCTACACGATGTAGCTTTGATCAAGGACACTCTACGATGTTTGCATAATGATACAATTATCTAATAATGCATTTCTTAGAACATAACGCTGTCATTAAGTGAAACGTGACTCTATAATGTTTTATAAAGTGCATAATATATTTATATTATATAATATATATAAAGAAGTTTAATATATGATGCATATATGATGCATATCCACACCCTATCCATATTAGTCTAAGCATGTAAGAAGATTGATATACAGATATTATCTTTTTAGTAGTTCTTACTCATTTCTAAGATATTTTTGTTCTCACTCTCATTTCTGCCTTTCTGAGGTTTCCTACCTATTGCTTGATGTGATATTGCCATGGCTCAACCAACTAGGCTTAACTAGACTTGAGAAAAATTTGTTTTGAAAATCAAAGTAGACATTTACAAGTGAAATATTTAAGATGTATACTCCAACCTCTCTGATTGTTTTCTGTTTCTAGTTCATTAAACAATATGCAAACATGAAAGATAAAAATGGAGATATAGCTGTTATATAAAAATGTCAAATATAAGTATTTGCAAGAATGTAAAGAAATAGGAAAACTCGCACACTGGTGGGAATGTAGATTAGTACTACCATTATGGGAAACAGTGTGGAGGGTCCTCAAAAAAAAAAAAAAAAAAAAAAACTACCTTATAGATTCAACAATCCTACTACTGGATATATATTCAAAGGACAAAAATTAATATGTTGAACAGATATCTGCACTCCCATGTTCATTGCAGCATGATTCACTATAACCAAGATAATTATAGTCATTACAGTGTAATTACAATATTATACTAAGTGTCCATAATGAATGAATGGTTAAAAAAAATATGGTATATGTACACAATGGAATATTATTTAGCGTTAAAAAGGAAGAAACTCCTGTGGTGGCTTTTTTGTTTGTTTGTTTGTTTGTTTTTAACCTGGTAGAGCTTGTAAGACATTAAGTGAAATAAGCTAGGCACAGAAAGATAAATATCACATGATCTCACATGTGGAATCTAAAAATGCTGAATTCATAGAAGCAGAGAGCAGAGTAGTGGTTACCAAGTGCTGGGGCAAGGGTAAGAGAATGTTGGTCAAAAGATACAAAATTTCACTTATCAGGAATCATTTTAAGATGTCTATCATACATGTTGACAATTTTTAATAATAATGCATTGTATTATTTAAAATTCCTAAGAAGTATTTCGTGTTTTCACCATAAAAATCAGTATATGAAGTTATGCATATATTTAATTTAGACTTCCACAATAAACGCGTATTTTAAAATATCATGATATATACAACAAATATATACAAATTTTGATTCAGTAAAAATTAAATAATTTTAATGGGAAATAAATTTATGCCTTACCTAAGAATTTGATTTGCTTTCTCTCTGAAATCATTTCACATGTAAATTACAATTAAAGCCAAAGATGGAGATAGTCTATTAGCATAATAGTTTTGAAATTACTTTCCTTGTGTACACATTACCGTGAAGTTATCTTTAAATATTAATACACATAATACAGATTTTTTTCTTAATTTTACTCTTCTTTCAAAGGAGCAATATTTTTTTTTATATTAAACTGGAGATGTACATTTGCCCTTGGGATGATGCCTAATAAATAACTGTGAAGAAAAAATATTTTTCTTTAAAACTTTTCTGAAATGACACAGAAATTATAATTGGACTACACAGCAATTGACATTCTGAATATCTGGGCAAAGTTAAGATTGACTTTTATGGTAATGTTTTTAAAGAATTTTCTGATTGAAATGTACTCATAGCTATTATTTCAGCTACAGTTGGCTTTTGGCTCTTGGCCTTTTTGTCAGTTTCTTGATGTCAAATTTTGAAACCAGAATTTGCCATGGAAGCTACCAGGTGAGTTTAATGCTATACTCATACAACAAGCAATATTTACAAAATATAGCTTGAATTTTCTCATTTTTTGTTGTTTCTTTAAACTTACTATTATTTATATGTGCAGCAACTTTTTCTTAATCTGATAATTGCTGAATTACTGAACATATCCCCGGCTAAAATATTCTGAATATCTAGTGTATTTTAGAGTAAATTAAACATGAAATCATAAAACATATTTATTCTAGCTTGTATTGTACTTTGTATAATAAAGGACATTTTCCCACAAAATTCATATTATAGGAGTACTGGATTACAATAATCTGAGTCTCCAGTTCAAGCCTAGGCAATCAGAATCACTAAAGGTGGTTTAAGAACATGAATGTTTAAAGAAACTATATGTGTGTTTGTATGCACATTCAACTCTAAGAAGCAGATTGAGAATTCAATAATTGGAGTAAGAGTCATGCTGTATGACATCTTGTGGTGGAGAGATGGCAGGGTCAACTGTATTTATTTAGCCTTTTTTTTTTTTTTTTTTTTTTTTTTTTTTGTGAGACAGAGCCTTACTCTGCTGCCCAGGCTGGAGTGCAGTAGTGTGATATGGGCCTATGGCAAGCTCCGCCTCCCGGGGTCACGCCATTCTCCTGCCCCGGCTAATTTTTTGTTTTCGTATTTTTAGTAGAGAAGGGGTTTCACCGTGTTAGCCAGGATAGTCTCGATCTCCTGACCTCGTGATCCGCCTGCCCAGGCCTCCCAAAGTGCTGGGATTACAGGCGTGAGCCATCGCGCCCGGTCTATTTAGCCCTTTTGAAATAAAGACATTCAGATATTTTTCTCATGTCAACAGGCCACTAAATGTTTCACTCTGTCTCAGTGTCTTAGGGTCCTGAGTTGAAAAAGAGAACATTGTCAGATAATCCATTTACAGAATTACCACATATTGCATGTGCTGAGGAGTTGTTACTTGTTTTTCCAGTTGTACTATCCTTTGATGGAAGCCGTTAAATCTGACTGTGAGCAATGGATGATGAGGTTATGATAGGAGTGATCAGCTGTAAATTTCAACCTAGAATAAAAAGACACATTGATAAATAATGTTAAAACAACTAGCACAATAGATTCGTTATTAAAATATCACCCTTTATTTCCAATTTCAGATCCAACTTTTCTTCATGGTAGAGATACTCTAACTGCCCTCCAAACAACGTTGCTAGTATTGGAAGGAGGTTTGAGGATACTCATCTGGTGCAAGGGATCCCTCATCAATTTCACTTCACCTTTTCACAGAGCTCCTGGTTGTATAATTCTGCTGTGCAATTCAGTTACTACCAAAGAATCTCATGTCATTGCTTAACAGTTTTCATTGCTAAAAAGGTCCATAAGTTAAATGTGGAATTTACAACTTCACCTTTTCCACTATCCTTTTGTACATCTTTAACCAATCAACAAACATCTCTCAATTTATTTTCCTCACATGTAATAAGTAAAAGGGTGGTTGAGTGGAAGATTACCGAAGTCCTCTGATTTAGATGTATTGTCTTGTTCCCCCCTGTCCCACAGAAGTTCACTGTTGTTGTATATTCTCTTTATCATTAAAATAAAATATGTTCTTTTGAAGGTTGAATGGTTTCAGTGAGAAACAATTATTGGTACATTTCCTTCCCTAGGCATGAACATCTAATATCTTTATTAGATATTCAACAACTGTATTGAAAACAAAGCTATTTAATATAGCTATTATACTAAATACACTTAGAAGACTTGATTTAAAGCCTGCAGTAGTTAAAAAACAAAACACATAAAAGTAATTAGAACACAAAACACGAAAATGTAAATTTATAAAATACTTATTCCTTACTTTTAGTACTGCAAATATTTAAATTTAGAAAAGAATGTTTTGATAAAATATTTCTACTTTTATGTTTAATAGAGGAATATGTCCAAATGACAAATAAAATATATTTATAATTTTTCTCTTCTATATATTTATTCTTCTATAAGCAAATGAGTATTATAAAAATTAAGAAAAATTTCTCACAATTAATGAACTACATATTACACAAAATGAGTTCTCATCATAAGAAAAAAACAGATAATTGACTCTGAACTGATGTGAACTTTCAGATTCAGTATTTCAGAGCAAATTTAGTTGTTCTGAAATCATTATATGATCTCATTTGACATGCAGTGCAACTTCAGGATTGATGTAACATGTAATCCATCCAATTTTAGCACAATAACATCTTGGAACTTAATAAACACATTTTTGAGTATAGCATGAAATAAAATTGGCTTCAGTGAATGATTCCTATAAAACTAAATTTTGTTGGAAGATAACATGGCAAAGTTGCAGAGCTGATTATTTTAATAGCTCTATTTGTCTGCTTGTAACATGAATGGGTTAAAATTTTATAAAACTATTAAATCTGACTATATACTATATATTAATAATAAACTAGTAAGATGAATTACACTTCTTTTTCTTTTTAAAATGTTTATAGCAAATAGATGAATATATTCTTATAACTTTGAGTCAATGTAGACAAAGCAAATTATTCTGTTAATAACATTTTTCAAAAGCATGCTTTTCAGAAGAACCTGAATTTTAAGGCCAATAACTGCTACCAAACAATTTCATGTGATAATAGCCATTAAAGCATATATAGAAGCATAAACATGTTTTAATGGGTTTATATATATAGACAGTATTATACTTATTATATTCAATTGCTTCCCAAAATTAATATACATTGTTGCATTTTTATATAAAACAAATTTCTGTCTATGCAATTTCATGTGATAAAATTACAAAAGTTGTTAAGTTTGCCATACCCAATTTTCGAGAGTTAGTAGGGCTCTCTTATACATTTCTGCTGGATATTCAAACTGATATAACTTCTCTAGGAAAAAAAAAAGCATTTCCATGTAACATTGAATATACAAGTCACATAGTTTGTGACTCATCAGTTCAACTTTTAAGCATAAATAATAGAGAAACCCTGGTCCACGTGTTGGAGAGACATGTAGGAGAATGTGCATCCTAGTACCATCTTAAAAAAAGAAAAATAAAAGAGTAAAAAGTCATCCAGGGACACATGGTAAATAAATTCTCTAACATATGTGCAATGATTATTATACAATCGTATGTCTAGAACCAACCCCAGAGAGAGATAAATATATGATAGGAAGGGAGGAAGATAGATTAGATAGATAGATAGATATTAAGATTTGCATATTGTAGAATATTTAGGACCTTTTTAAAAATAAAATAAAAACACAAATTTGAAAACACAATATCCTTGAGGCCATTTTCCTGGTCCCTGGATAAATCCCATACATGGAAAGACATGACTCTTCATTAAGTTTTAAGGTTGAACTGTTTCTGTCTATAGTTATAGACAACCACAAAGGATGAATCTCAGCACATAATGCACAATGTGGATTTACAAAAATAAGCCCTACTAACCACTAAATAGCTGTTTTACGAAGTTTAGAAACAATTAAAACAAAATAAAAGTGTTTAGTTATACACAGACAATCAATACATTTTTTAACCAAATAAGGAGATTCATAAATTATTCAATTAAAAGGTCATGTTTTGTTTTAATTAGTAAAGTAAATTTTATTGAAAAGACTGTAGCTATCAGATATTGCATTTTGTATTCAAATCTCATTTTATTTGTACATAGCCCTTAGATAATATCTATGGCATTGATATATGGATAAATGGATAAACACATCTTGCTGCAAAAGAGCTGTAGAAGAAAAAAGGTACAAAGTATAAAATTTCATTTCCAGTGTCCTGTGAAAAATTGGTGACACTGCTACTGTAAATTACACACATATACACACACCACATACACCTTGATTTTAAATCGTAATTCTTTGAATGTAATTAAAATTTGATTCATCTTAATAAAAATTATGAAATTCACAGTCCATTAGCAAGCAATTATGAAATATTGTGAATTTGTAATACTCAGATTTTTGTGGAAGCTTAGTCTGTTGCGGGGTGGATTCTGGTAAAATCTGTTTATATTAGAGTTGTACTGAATTTATGGTTGTATCTTGGGGCTTAGGCATGAAAAGGGATCACTCACATGAGAGATCACACCAATGTTGAATGCACTTTTCACAAAACGACTGGCACTTTGAAAGGTAAAAAAAAAAATGTGTATTTATTACAAACAGATAAATTAAGTTATGGAAAACTCTATTCAAAAAGTCAAACAAATTAGTATATATTTCATAGGGTATTGCCAGGCAACATTGCGATCTACCTGGCCAAATATATGAAAATTCATTTTTCCCACCTCTAAGCTTTCAGAAAAATGTGCAGTGGAAAATATTTACTTAAATTACAGTTTCATGTAGGGCCATCCTGCAGCTCAGAAAAGTCATTGTTTCCCAAGTTTGTGTTCTTCAACTAGACACCCTTTGGACTAAAAGACATCCAGTTTTAGTAAAATCTACTGCCCTTTCTGCTTTCTTTATGTACTATTATTATAGGCTGCTTGTTGTACTCTGCTTGGATTGTGTGCAAAACAAGTTCTAAAATCTCAAGTGCAGCAGCATAGCTATGTGATGAATTTAAAATGATACACATACAAAGGGGCAGGCAAAGCATGCCCTCTTTTTCATCATGCTTTCAGAAGGATCTTAGACCCATGGAAATGTGTGATATAAACCCAATGAAAGCTGCTAATGGATGAGCAGTACTGAAATCACTTATAATAAGATGATGACATCCTACATCCAGTTTTTAATAGCCACTTAATTAAAGAGTATATTTATTCTGTATGCTTGAGTATAACTAGAGTATTAAGTTTATTTAGAATAGCTTTAGATATATTTAAGTTTATATGAAGTAGGTATATTCTGCCTATTTGCATTTGTTTGCCATTGTTGATATGTTAAAGATGCAATTGTGTGATTTAAAGTTAATAGTCATAGCTTTTAACTATTCATATTTCTATAGATGTTGGAGCCTTACAATAGAAGATATTTTACAGACCTAGGGGTTTCAGTGAAAATTTTTACATCATAAAGCTTTACATTGTAACAACACAGTGAGAACAAGTTTCTTTAAAAATTGAGCTAGACAGGAAATAAAAAATACTGTCTCATTATACTTCTGAAAGGATTTTTCCTTCCTGATGACTGAGATAATATGGCACTATTATAGTCTCAGTATTTGGTCGGCATGCTTTATCAAAAATAAGTCTGAGTCTTATCGGGAAAAGAAAATTAGGGAAGCAAGCTTTGATATGGATATCAACACCATAATAGCTTCCTGAAAAAAAAAATGTATTTTATTTCCATAATATAATGCCATGTGGAATTGTCGTAGAAAGAATGCAGGTCAAAAATATCTCTTCTTCCTGAAGTGCCAGGTCAAAAAGAAAAACAAAATAAAACAAAAGAATCATGTCTTCTAGTATGTAATGAACATATTTCTAAATAAACATAAATTTGCGATCAGTTTTTGTTTAAAGAATAGGGAAGTTTTTTTATTTATAGGAAAGCTTTTAGATATTTTACATAAACAATATTTTTTACAGCAAAACTCAGCCCTTAATGAATCTCTTTTGTAGATAGTTATGATTATAATGCATTTTAGCAGAAAAACCCTGCTAAAATGTAAACTAAATATTTCAAATGTGCAATAGCATTTTTTTAAAAAAATAAGAGACTGCATGTTTTTTATTTTATTGTTTTGCACGTGTAAATAAATGTATCTTTCATTTTATCTTAATAAAGTAGACTAATCACAATTAATACTAAACATGTGTCTTTTTTCAGGTGCCAGGTTGAATTGTTTTATGAAAATAAATTTTTTTCGATGCATGTTTTTCAAATATTTATTAATAATTTTATTTAGATAATGTAAACTAAGCTCATTGAGCTTAAGTTCCAGTGAGGGAGTAATCCATTGTTCATTGAACATCTTGCAAATTCTTATAGTATATTAGAAAGTGGTTGAGTTTTTGTTGTTTTTGTTATCGCAGCAAATTTCTAATTTCTTTTGTTAGATAATTTGTAACTTACTGAAATTGAAATTAAAAATGAAAACATTTTGCTGCTTTGAAGTTTTTCTTTATTTCTCAGAATCTGTTGCTCCAGAATAGATTGAGAATACAGGTTTGGCATATCACGTCTTATATTTATATGTACTTTTCATGCTTTTGTCAATTAAGTGTCTGTATGTGTATACACAACACACACACACACACACAAACACACATATATATATTTACTTTGTTTTATTTATTTTTCCACAAATAAAATAATATTAAAATAATATTGGAGAAAAAACTTGCACAAATTTGACAAGAGTTTATTCAAACAGATTTTCAGTCTTAGGTAATAGCTTTCTTGGTTCTGTAACAATCATATATGTCTAGTGTGACTAAAATGCTTTTGAAAATGAATTGTTGAAAACAGAGTGGAAAATAATAATATGCTGATTGAATGTGACAAATAAGCTAAAAATAATGTCTTCTTAATAGGACTCTAATGTATATAGGAGAAATGTATTTCAGCAAGGTAATGGCTGTCTGTGGTTTCTCCCATATTATGGAGAGTGAAATCTCCACCCAAGAAATGCTATTAGTTATCTCTTCTAGAAACTCATTCAATTATGTGGTGCTTCCTCACAAAGAGATCCAATAGATATATTATTTTCTGAGATATTTGAAATGATGAAAACCGTTTGGAAACTGATTTTGCTAATTATTGAAATGCTTATCATTTTTGTCCAGACTAAGTACATCTATTTTGATTCTTGATGTCACTGATTCAGTTTTATCTCCAGTTGAATGATTCCACAATGAATAGCCATGTCCACAAACAACCACTTAAAAATCAATTCTACATTATATTTTCCTGAGCACTTACATTTTGCCATTCAAACCACTGTAAATACAAACCTGATAGTATACTAAGGTGTATCGAAAACGTCTATTAAGATTAACTTATCGATGAGAAAGTTTACATTTGCAACAAATGTACAACTTAATTGTCATTTTATTTTGTTTTATTTTATTTTATTTTATTTTATTTTATTTTATTTTATTTTATTTGAGACGGAGTCTCGCTCTGTCGCCCAGACTGGAGTGCAGTGGCCGGATCTCAGCTCACTGCAAGCTCCGCCTCCCGGGTTTATGCCATTTTCCTGCCTCCCGAGTAGCTGGGACTACAGGCGCCCACCACCTCGCCCGGCTAGTTTTTTGTATTTTTTTTAGTAGAGACGGGGTTTCACCGTGTTAGCCAGGATGGTCTCGATCTCCTGACCTTGTGATCCGCCCGTCTCGGCCTCCCAAAGTGCTGGGATTACAGGCTTGAGCCACCGCGCCCGGCCGTCATTTTATTTAATATTTGCAATTTGGCATGTATCATGGCCACGTATACAGAATAGGATGTTTTCAAGAAAGGCCCATTAGGAACACTTTGTATGTAGTTAGAGTCTATATTTGTGAATATATCCACATCAAAAATAAATATCTTCTCTTCAGGATTTAATATGATTGATTTTGGAGAAACCGTTTTGTATTCATTATCTTTGCTCAAGCTTTAACAGTATAACTTAAAAAAAAAAAAAAAGTCTGGTCCTGAGGAAATGATTTCAAGACAAAGACAAAATTTGAAACACCCTACCTCACATAAATCTCACTTTTTAACTCTTAATTTAAGGAGATTTAGTAAGAAATAAAGCCAATCACCAAAATAGAAATTCAAGTAAACTGTGTTGAGTGAAATGTTAAGGATAATATTTCTATTATTATATACAGTCCATTCATGTTTTTAATATTTGCTAGTTTCTGAATACAAAATACAATTCTTAATACTCTGTGTCATTTCCCATGACACTCTCACCAATTGTTTTGTTGATTTTTTTTTTTCCGTTGTCGTTTTTAATGCAGAAGGTTTGCCTTCTTCAACATACTCATCTCATGCTCCCTGCCAGATTGGTTTTACTTTACTCTGCATAGAATCTCATTATGAGGGATTCATTTTTATCCTACAGGATTTTCTGTCTTGATCTCTCTGTAAAAAATTAATTCCCCATGATTGTTTAAGTACTAGTAGCTTCCTAGCAAAATAGATAAGATGAACAATTTTTATTTATTTTCTTTTGTGCAATAAATGTCTTAAGTTTACATTCAAAGGAGATTAATAATAGTTTAATAATTCCCAAAATAATTTTTCTCAGAAATTTGAAGATATTACTCAATAATTGTCTACAATTCAATGCTGAATTTGAGAATTCTAATGACATTTTATTTTCATTTTAATTTTTTTTTACCTCTATAGATGTAACTGTTTTTAACATTTTACTATGTAACATCTTAGTGTTCGTCTCATTAGTCATTATACATTACTAGGAGCAAGACTGTTCAATTCAGAGATAATAGTTCTATGTATTATTTGTAGCTGGGATTACAGGTACACACCACCACCCCTGGCTAATTTTTGTATTTTTAGTAGAGACAGGGTTTTACAATGTTGGCCAGGCTGGTTTCAAACTCCTGACTTCAGGTGATCCGCCCGTCTCGGCCTTCCAAAGTGCTGAGATTACAAGCATGAGCCACTGTGTTCAGCCTATTTTTATCATTCTTTCTAAGATTTTTGATTTCCAAATTATCTTTTCTTATAGTAATCTTTTTACTGGTGGTGTCGGTTTTTAAGTTTTTTCACAGTCTAAGATATCTTTATTTGTCTAGTCCATGTTCACAATTGAATTTATTATCTGCTGTTAGTTACAACATATAAAAAGTGTATCTTTTTTAAAAATCTTAGTTGCTAGCATCATGTTGATATTTAAAGACTATGCTACAAACTTGGAATGATCAATCATATCTGATTTTCTTTACTTTCCAAGTGAATGGAAGGGTTCTACTTTCTCTTTCTCTTTGAAGACACATGGCAACATGTGACTTGTTCTGTCAAATGTATTGTTGTGAAAACTGATGTATTTTTCCATTGTCAGCATTTTATTGCTGATGTAAAACCTTTTATATGCCATTTCTCATCCAGTTGACTGAAAAAGTATGTATGACCAAGTGGTGCAGATATAGGATGCTGGGTCCTTTATTAGTGTAGATATTGAGTGATCCTGACAGTAATATGCACCCAGAGTGAACTTTCCAAAGCTATACTATTACTATTACCACCACCACCACCACCAATACATACACACATACGTGCATACATGCATACATACAAACATATGTGCATACATGCATACCTGCAAACATACATTCATCCTTTTTTTTTTTTTTTTTTTTTTTGAGACAGAGTCTTACTCTGTCACCAGGCTGGAGTGCATGGAGTGCAATGGTGCAATCTTGGCTCACTGGAACCTCTGCCTCCCAGGTTCAAGCGATTCTCCTGTCTCAGTTTCCCGAGTAGCTGGAACTATAGGTACGCGCCACCATACCCAGCTAATTTTTGTATTTTTGGTAAAGACGGGGTTTCACCATGTTGGTCAAGATAGTTTTGATCTCTTGACATTGTGATCTTCCCGCCTTGGCCTCCCAAAGTGCTGGGGTTACAGGCCACCCATCTTCATTTTTTAAACCACCACAGTTTTGTCTTTTCCTTACTGCAGTGTGACCCAGTCTCTCCTGAATGGTTCAAGTTCAATATTGTTTATTATCTCAGTGAATATGTGTTTTTGTTTGTTTAGTGCTCTTTGCACTGTCTCTGTTATTATTTTCACTTTTTGGGTCTATGTTTTAGTGTTTGTCTTGTCTTTGCGTCATTTTCTGAATGTTTATTGGTCTCTGGTTTTCTGATTATGTTTCAAAAAGAAGAATTTCATAGACTATTTTTAGCTATCTGTTTGAAAAAAGCTGTGCTCCACAGTGACTGGATAAAAAACTTAACATTTTTCCCATTATGCCATTTCCAAATGCACAGGTTTATTTAAATTTCTGGGAAATTCCAGGTTGTTTAGAAAAAAAAAAAGTGACTTTTCTTTGGCTGTCTACAACTTACTGCCAATGTTCTTAGATTCGAATTTGAGAAGACTGCTCAGTTTCTTGCTGTTTTGGAACAAATTTAAATGTAGAATGTCGGCTTCAATGTTTTTATTACATGTACCTAAATCTAATTTCTCATAGTACACACTCCAGAGAATAAATACTAGGTGTTGTGTGGATTTAGAAGCTCCTTTAATTACTGAGGTAATTTTAAAAAGCTAACTTTTCCATATCCACAGTTTTATTCTATCCCTACATTGATCTCAATATTCACAGTTTCTGTTATTTCAGTGTTTTAAGTCCTCTTGGGATTCTGGAGAACCATCTTGCTTCTGGTTACTATTGTTCTGTGCAAGTCCTTAGCTTTCATTTGTTATATTCTTTACTGATACAATTACTGTGCTTCTATAAGCTGTTCTTTCTTATCATTTTCCCCTTGTGAGGATGCACTTTATTACGATTATTTTTCTATCACATTAATAATGCTTGAGGAGTATGATAAATGCTCACCTTCAAGCAAATCTATTTTAACTCTTTCTTACCCATTCTCTTTATTTCACGTATCTTTAACTGCTCACTGTCTTATCCTGAAAGCCTGCTTTTCAGTTTCAAATACCATACTAATAGAAAAAGTAACTATGATTTTTTTGAATGCTTAATATGTCTGCTTTTTGAAATACTTATATGCAATGAATCATGTAATCTTTTGGGTGTGATAGAATGTATGCCACTTTAAGTATCAGCATTAGGTAACTTACATGAGGGGTTAAACAGTAAGTACAGGATTCAGGGTATTGACACAGGTCTGTGTGATTCAAGGAATATTAACCTCTGCAAAAAAATGGGTTTATCAAAAGCAACAGCAATAGCAGTGATTCAATAACGGAGGGATAAATTCTGTAAGAATTATTTGATTTGTCAAATTGTCAGCATTTTCATGTGAAATTGCACACAGACAAACTGGCATATGTCATTCATCAGGAATTGGAAAAGAACATTATTTTCTGGCAAAATAAAATAAATCAATATAAATATATAATAATTTAAAGCTGAAAAATCAAAATAAAAAATCAGTTGAGTATGAGTTGAGTTAAAGATAAATTTAAAAACTATTAAAGTGATCATAAGTTATAATTTTTCTGAACTTGGAAAACTTTGGTCCTACATCAAATTTAACTTAGGTGATTTATCAAGAATCAGGAATTAGGGTTGGGTACAGTGGCTCATGACCGTAATCCCAGCACTTTGGGAGGCCGAGGCGTGCAGATCACCTGAGGTCAGGAATTCAAGACCAGCCTGGTCGACATGGGGAAACCCCCTCTCTACTAAAAATATAAAAAATTAGCCAGGCATGGTGGTGGGTGCCTGTAATCCTAGCTACTCAGTAGGCTTAGGCAGGAGAATCGCTTGAACCCGGGAGGCATAGGTTGCAATGAGCCAAGATGGCACCGTTGCACTCCAGCCTGGGCAACAAGAGCGAGACTCCATTTCAAAAAAAAAAAAAAAAAAAGAATCAAGAATCAGGAATTATTTATTTTGGATCATTTCACACAGAAATGAGAATATATAAATATTTGTTTTGTATTAATAAATACCTATAAATGCAAACATACATACAAAAAATACACACATGAAATAACATGGAATAAATGTCTCATTTACACAGCATTCAGGAAATAGGATATTATAATGTAGTCATTACAGGTTTTTCCTGTTTATTTCAATTTCAACATAATATACAAAGTCATAGAAGCATAAACTTTAATAACACTAGACAGCTTTTTATTAAAAACATTTACACATATTTTTTATAAATACAGAAATTTTTCTTTTTAAAATTCACTTGAATAGCAAAGTGAGCTTTATTTATTGACCTATTTTTCCTTAACCAATTATTAACTTATTTTTTTCTTGTTTGGACAATGATTAAAACTAGTGCTTACAATCAAAGCTTTGTTATTTGTTTTGTTGAGAGCGAAGAGACAGTATCATGAAATTTAGGGAAAACAGGACAACTATTCCAAAAGTGAATGAATCTAGTCCATTTTGTTTGGTGAAATGGCATCCTAATCATCCAACCATCTCTTCCTTTGACATCTAGAAGTCTTCATTGTATGCTCAGTGATGAATGCTTTGTTCAGACTGAACACTTTAAGCTGCTGAAAGTAAGGGCATCTGCCAGTTTTATGCTTATGTGGCCTTACACAAAACCCCTTCTGTTGTTTGCCTGACAGAGGAGCATACATCTCCTCTTTCACCAGAAAGACTCTGTTGAGAGTCTAAACTTCAAGTCCTTTTGCCAAACAATGCCCCATCCATGATCAAAGTAAAGCAGGAATATGCCATTCAAGTTTATGTTCAGCATCCTTAGCAGATATTGAATAGAAAAAAAAAAAACATTTAATTTCAAAAAAAAATTATTTGATTAGTATCTGCAAGTTGGCATTTCACCAAAGACTACAATGCCCAACAATGTAAAAAAAAAAAAGCTTTATTTTGGCCCCATTTTAATTACTTTCAGCTTTTGCTACTCTCTCAACTTTACCAAACACATTGGCCTTGGGGTCTTCATTGTCTTTCAGGCAATTCCTCAAATGATCTGCAAGATTTGTTTAAAATTACCCTCTGTATACCTCTTCTATATCACCTTCTCAATTTCTTTATTTTACTAGAATCAAATCTAATCCCTGTGCTGCATAGAAACAGCTCTTGTGAAGTTAACAACCTCCTCCCAGTAGCCACGCCAATGAGTCTGTTTGGGCTCTTCTTATACCACATCTCAGTAGTATCTGCATGCCAGTTACTTACTTCATCAAAGCATTTATCGTATTTTATTATTTATCTACCTCAATTTCCCTTGACGGAGGCCAGCAAATGCCTGTGACTTCTTACCAAAATTGTCTAGCAAGATTCTTGGTACCTATAGGAACTCCAAAAATATTGAACAGATGTGTGAATGATAATGAGATGGAATAGAGTCTTTTAATGTTCTTAACTGATTTTCTTGGGTGTCTGGGTATATGGGATCATTACATCTCCAGGAACTTTGAAGTTATATGTGAGTCATATGATCATTTCTAACCAATGAATAATTAGAGGAAATAATGTATGTGTCACTACTGGGTCAGGGCTGTAACTGACATTGCAAGACCCTCTGGCACTTTCTGCATCTGCCACAGTAATCTTGAAAGCATGTGTTGGGAGGAGATGGCATGTAAACAAAAACAAAGCAGTCAGAAACGCTACTTAATGGAGAACAACTGCTCTGGAGTTTCACCCAATACCACAAGAGGCTTAAATTTCAGCAAGAAATAAATTTCTTTTTTGATTATGGTGAGATACTTTCATGAACAAGAGAAAACTGCAGAGACAAAAGTTACTCACATTTAACTACTGAAGTCTGCAGAACAAGAGATAGTGCTGAGTCCCCAGACCAGTTGCTCTTACTATGCTGTTGGCAAATCCCTGCTTGTCAGCTGGGCACTTCCAGGGGTGCACGGTCAAAACAATTTTCCTTATACTACTGAGACAGTATTTTTGTTTTCACTATGTTGGTATTTCTGCTGATGGTGCAAAAACAGTGGTGAGTAAAACTACCAACAGCTTACCAAGTACCAAGGCAATGAAACCAAACAGCCATTCCAGTCATTGAATTCTTTACCCCTAAGCAGTTCCAGGAGAAAAATACTAATTTCCTTTAAGAGTATTTTTGGTGAAAATTTATTAAACAGAAAAATATTGATAATAATTATTTACTTATTCATTAATTCCTAGTCCCTGAGTAAACATTGTTTTAGGTTTGTTGTATAAAAATGAGAATTCTACCTATAGCACTTCTGTGTCAGGAGAACTTGTGTGATGGTTTGAACTGTAGGCTGAACTAGCAGCATTTTCATGAAGATTTTACTTAAAGGAACAACAGGCAATTAAAGTTTAACTTATCTAGGGTTATTTTCAAGTCTCTCAACAAAGAATAAAGTAAGCCTATCACTTCAAGAAAATAAAAACTTAGAGTAACAAGTAATTAAAAGCATGTATAAAGTACATTTTTAAAAATAGTACAACAGGAGTTACGTGAACTGTGAAGATATAACATTTGTATCCACCCAATTTAAGCTTCACATTGAATAGTTAAAATGTCATGTCTTTCAGAATATTTTGTAGAATATAGAATAATAAAGAGGTAGAGTATAGAATAATAAAGCTGACCAACTCATTACATTAAGAAGAACAGAGAAAAAAATGCATTGAGAGACATTTAAGTCCATTTTAAGTCCAAAATTAAAGTCTATACCCACTAATCCTGGAAAAAGAAGTCCTTTATATTTAGGTCTATGTTCTTTATGTAGAAGATCTTGCGATGTTGAAAGTTTTCCTAATGCATGAAACATACCTGTTAAAGTGTGTGTGTGTGTGTGTGTGTGTGTGTGTGTGTGTGTGTGTGTATGAGAGAGACATCAGTAGAATTTTATTCAGGTTCTATATTCTCCCAGAAATATTCACTTCTATTATTTTAATAAAATATATAAAGAATGTCTCCACAATTCTACTACAGAATAAAAGCCTTAAGCAAGAGGTAAAGATGATGCTAAAAAGCCAAGAATAATTCTAATTACTGATCATTAGTTAAGCTGTAGAAGGATGTTAGACATAAGTCAGACATACTGACTTGTTACTAATAGTCTGTGGGAAGACCAGACACTCAGAGTCAGTGAGGAGACCTTTCTTTAAACAGGCCAGTGACCGCAGAACCATTTTAAAAGGCCATTAGAAACAATGTCAACAGATCTCATTTTCCCAAGCTAATTAACAAGAAGCAGACACCATTGAATTACATGTCTATGAGACCGTTTCTCTAATTTTATAAGGCTATGCTGGCATGGGCATATTTCCACTTATCTCTAAGAGGTTATTCATATGCATGAAAAGAGAAAGAAAAGTAGACTTGTCTCCCTGCTTATCTCAGAAAACAGCCCCTACCCATCCTGGTTGTGTTTATCTGAAGTGTCATCACATTGGATCTATGAGCTGAATCGTCAGTCTCATTGACCTACAGGATTTGAAAAAGTGTTTTTAAAGTTGGATTTCATTTTTTAATTGATTGCTTAGGTTAATCCCTTGTCTTTACTTGGCGATCTAGGAATGGGTTTCTACTAATAATACTTTCATAATAGACAGTGCAAGGTATAATAGTACAGAATGGTAAATAACAGAAAGAACAAGAGAGAGAGAACATTTAAAAGCAAATTCAATACTGTCTTCCTGCTCACAGGGGTGACCAGAGCGTCTGAAACTGGGAATTGATTCAACCTAAGGTTGTTGCCAGAGACTGACAAAACAAAACAGAAAAAAATAAAACAATATAAACTAAGAACATTCAGCTGCAGTGTCCTCCCATTCCTTATCCAAATGGGTAAAATAGTTTACCTCTTTTAATTCAGTTATAGGATAAAGACAATCCATTAATCTTAATATAAGTGACAGCTTTGGTCCTGAGCCTCTAAACCAGGATAATCCACCAATTCAGTACATTTCTCTACTTTGAGCAACTATTTCCCCTGTTCCAATGATGGAGTTGGAATGGGTAATTTTAAACTCAGTATTTTGCCCTTTAAACCTCAGGTATGAGAACACGATTCAGGTGTTCACAGTAACTAATATGTCTGCATCAGAGAACTGGTCCAGGGATGAAACATTACTCATTTTGTTTCTTAGTTTGACGTGAATTTTTTTGTCACTTGTAATCTAAACAAGTACTGAGACAAATATTAGAGAAGACATTTTTCATCTCTTCATTTTGAAGAAATTTCTAGCATCTCAAAACGATTCAGGTATATGAATGGTGTTTTTCTAGCACTTTGATTATTAAGTCATTTTTAAAAAATGTGTTACCACTTTGAGAAGCCACTCCACAATAGCCAGTCAACATGGATTGTCATGCCACGTAAGCAGAGTTCACTGAGAACACAGTCAGTCGTGCTTTCCACAGAAAAGATCTAGGAGAAAGTATGGTAAGACATCTTGCTATTATTGGTTAGCCCTGTGTGAAATTAAAAAAAAAAAATTAAGACAAATTACTCTTTGAATCTTTCACGATGCACATATAATAGGATGATGTTCATGTTTTCCCCACTGTCTAATATCAAGGAGCAGAAGTGAGACCTCAGTATATTCTCACATGTAGCCATCTAGCTTGGAACTTAGTCAAGAGAAAGTGCCATCCCCCTTCTCTAGTTCCAAGGTGGAGGAGACACCTGCTTCCATTCAAACTAAGACAGGAGGACAACTAGCATGAGATATGTCTAATAATTGACTCATTATGATACGTCTAGATTACGTAAACAAATTATAATACTAGTAGGGCTTTGTTTCACTTGTATATAAAATATACGCATATATAACAAGCACAAGGTAATGTCTTGATCAGAGGCAGAAACAAAATACATGTGCACTGTATTTCTTTTATGCAGAATTTAAAAACATGCACAACTAAACAATATATTATTTATGGATAAAAGCTTGATAAAACCAAGAAAAGCTATGATAAATCACAAAGAGAAAAGAAATAGAATAGCTAAGGAATCCATAATGTATTTAAAATAATTAAAATATTTTTAGAGTGCTTGGTAGGAATAGGGTGTCTGTTGTTGCATGATTTTTATGCCTTTCTTTTTTTATAAATACTGTGTTGTATTTGCTCAATATTTGAAAAATTACTTTTATATAGTATATTTTTCTGAATTTGTTTTATTTCATAATAAACATATTTTTAGACCAGTTTTAGGTTCACAGCAAAAGTGAACGGAAAGTACAGAGAATGTAATTGATGAATTGTCCAAATGTATAATGACATGTATTCACATCTGGAGTATCATGAACATTCTTTTCACTGCCCTGAAAATCCTCTGTGTTCTGCTTCCTTCCTTCTCACTATTCCCTGACAATCACAGATTCTTTTACTATCTTCATAGATTTGCCTTTCTGAGAATGTTATACAGTTGGTGTCATACATATGAGCCTTTTCATGTAGACTTCTTTAACTTAGTAATGTGCATTGAAGTTTCTTCCGTGTCTTTTCATGATTGCATTATTTAATTGGTTTGTTTTATTTCAGAACTTAAATTCAAATATATATTACTTAGAATTGGTTACTTAGAATATGCAAGTCAATATTGTGTTATTACAGATCTAATGATGCATATCATAATGCCTATCTTCATGGACATTATAGTTTATTAACAAGGATAATACACACATATGCAGATGTCTGTGATATTTTTTTCCAAGGCTGAGATTCCTAAAAGGACATTCCTAGGGATGAGATCTTTAATTAGAAATCATTTAGGCAAACATGAATAAAACTCAGTTTTTGTTTGTTTGGTTGGTTTGTTTATTTGTTGGACACATCTTTCTTTAATATTGACATAGAATAGATACACTTGAATAAAGAATCAACAGTTCAGCAGTTTCTCGACACTACCCTTGCAGGTGCCTGCTCACAGAAGAAAAAGAACAAACAGTCTGGCATAATAGACATTGTCTGTATTAATTCCTTCTAATGCTGCTATGGAGAAATACCTGAGACTGGGCAACTTATACAGGAAAGAAGTTTTTTTTTTTTTTTTTTTTTGAGACGGAGTCTCACTCTGTCGCCCAGGCTGGAGTGCAGTGGCCGAATCTCAGCTCACTGCAAGCTCTGCCTCCCCAGTCCACACCATTCTCGGGCCTCAGCCTCCCGAGTAGCTGGGACTACAGGTGCCTGCCACCACACCCGGCTAATTTTTTTGTATTTTTCTTAGTAGAGACGGGGTTTCACAGTGTTAGCCAGGATGGTCTCAATCTCCTGACCTCGTGATCCGCCCGTCTCGGCCTCCCAAAGGGCTGGGATTACAGGCTTGAGCCACCGCGCCCAGCCAAGAAAGAAGTTTAATTAACTCACAGTTCTGCATGGCTGGGAAGGTCTCAGGAAACACATCACAGAGGAAGGAGAAGCAAACAGATCCTTCTTCACAAGGTGGCAGGGGAGAGAAGTACTAAACAAAGGCGGAAAAGTCCCTTATAAAACTATCAGATCTTTTAAGAACTCACTCACTGTCATGAAAACTCCACAGGGTAACTGCTCCCATGAGTCAATTACCTCCTACCAGGTCCCTCTCATGACACATGGGGATAAAGGAAACTACAATTAAAGATGAGATTTGGGTGGGAATACAGCCAAATCATTTCATTGCCATTTATAGAATTCCTACTATGTGATAAGTATCATATTAGGCAATATATGCACTACATCACTCCAAACCAAAATTTACCATTTGTTAAATATATCTAAATAACCAGGAAGACATCTATTCAATTAATTATAAGATATTATCAGTTATAACTTTCACCCTAGTTTCAGATATGTAAAATGTGAAAAGAAAATTATTAGAATTAAAAAATGTTACTTTTCAGCCCTTATTCCTACTACCTTACAATGAAGTATAAACATTATCATTCTTTAATGCACAAGATCATTGAGGTACAAGATACTGTTATTTGACAAAGTTATAAAGACAGAAAATGAGATATTTCAATCAATATTTGGGTACTCAATCTCTATAAATCCTATTACTGTTTATTTGGAAATATAAGTTACATTCAAACTAACATAGAAGAAAACTAAGAATTTATAGTTAAAAAAGATAATTTCTTAATAATAAGAAAACATACTGATTAGAAAATAGTTTTATAACCATGATTGGGTCATTATAACTATTCTGACATTTTCTAATTCTTTAAAACTAATATTAATGTTTTCATGTTAGAAAACTCTCTTTTCTGACATTTTTAGATTAAAAAATTTCCCATGATAATAATCAAGATTATTGATTATTAGGAATCAACCTAAGTGTCCTACAGCAGATGAATGTATAAAAAAAATGTATACTTACACAATGGAATACTATTCGTCTGTGAAAAAGAATGAAATCCTATCATTTGCAACAAAATGCATGAGACAGGAGTGCATAATGTTAAGGAAAATAAGCCCGACACGGAAAGACAAATATCACATGTTCTTACTCATATGTGGAATCTAAAATGTTGATCTTATAGAAGCAGAGAGTAGAATGACGGTTATCTAGAGGCTGGGGTTGGGGATAACAGGAGAGAGGTAAGGATGAAGAGAAGCTGGTCAATGATGGAAAGCTACAATTAGATAGAAGAAATAATCAATTGCTTGATTGTTTAGTAGGGTGACTGTGTTAGTCTGTTTTCATCCTACTACAAAGAAATACCTAGACTAGGTAATTTGTAAAGGAAAAGATTTAATTGATTCACAGTCCCACCTAGCTGGAGGCCTCAGGCTTCACCTTACACTCATAGTGGACGGTGAAGGAAAATCAAGTACCTTCTTCACAAAGTGGCAGGAAGACAGCAGAAGAGCAAAAAGGGGAAGCACCAAACATGTATTAAATAACCAGATCTCCTTGAAACTCACTCACTATCACAAGAACAGCATGTGGGACGCCACCCCCATGATCCAATCACCTCCCACCAGCTCCTTTCTTTGACAAGTGGGGATTATGAGAATTCCAAATCAAGATGAGATTTGGGAGGACACAGAGACAAACAGTATCAGTGACTATTGTTAACAACAATGTAAGGTATATATCAAAATAGCTAGGAGGGAGGATTTTGCATGTTCTCACTCCAAAGATATGATAAATGTTTCAGATGGTTAATATAATAATTACCCTGATTTGCTCATTGTACAATATATATAGAGAGAAACATCACATTGTACCCTATAAATATGTATGATTATGTTTCAAATTTTTTAAAGTAAATTTTTCCCAACGTATTAATGTTGCTGCTCAGACGACTGATTTGCCCTAAGCACTTTCTGTTTTGTCCAAGGGAAAATTGCCATTTCTATGATACAATCCCTAACTAGCTGGTAGTCTTTATACAAATAACAATATGCCCCTAAAGGAAATTCTTCTCTCTTGTGACTTTCCTAACTCTAGTCAACTAATAATCACTAAGTTTCTTCAGTGTTTATTCTTCCTTGATGTCACAATTTGATTGATTCCTTGATCTTTCAAACTCTACCCATTTTTATGGCAGTAAAATCTATAGAGAATTGCCAAGTTTCATTAAAAAGGAGTATTTTGAGAAAAATTTATGACGAAAGTAAGATTAGTGTTTTTCAGAACCTGAGGGTTGGGGGAGATTGTGGAGTAACTGCTAGTGGGTACAGTTTTTTTGGGGGGTGAAAAAAATGCGATGCTGTAAAATTACATAATGGTGATGGTTGTACAACTCTAAATAAATTAAAAACCCAGTAATTGTGCACTTTAAAATAATGACTGTTATCATAGCTTAATTATACCTCAACTGTTATTTATGAAAGTAAAAGCCTCCAAAATGTTCTTAATAGAGAAAAACAGCCTGATTTTGGAGTTAGCTAAAATGGCAGTAAGGAAAAAAGACCAAATATTTAAAAGTATTTAAAAATGAAAAACCAGCTGGGTGTGGTGGCTCACCCCTGTAATCCCAGCACTTTGGAAGGTCAAGGCGGGTGGATCGCCTGAGGTCAGGAGTTTGAGACCAGTCTGGCCAACATGGTAAATCCCTGTCTTTACTAAAAATGCAAAAATTAGCCCAGCATGGTGGTAGGCGCCTGTGATCCCAGCTGCTCTGAAGACTGAGGCAGGAGGATCACTTGAATTCGTGAGGCAGAGGTTGCAGTGAGCCGAGATCATGCCATTATGCTCCAGCCTGGGTGACAAGAGCAAACTCCATCTCAAAAAAAAAAAAAAAAAAAAAGAAAAGGACAAAACAAACAAAAAGAGGTTTACCATTCTTTTATATTTCAAAAAAGAATATTTAATGAATATTTTAAAAATGATTTTAGTGCTTTTTAATCACAATTTTATTAAAATTTTCAATAACGTCATTAACCTAGACATTGTATATGTCAATAATCATGAAAGAAAATCCCTTGTAAATAATATCTTCAAAATGCTGAAAAGAAAAACTAACATTGAACATAGTATTACAAATAATAAAAAATAAAGAAGTGATACCAATTATGTCTAAAATTGAAAAAAGTTTTTCGCTTATGCTAGTCTAAAGAATATCAAGTTGTGTAGCATGTGAGATTTTGTGGCAGTTGGTAGATCTCTGGATTACAATTAGAAAATCAGTTGTGAATGATGGGAGTCACGGTGGAGGAGCCAAGCATGTAAATTATACATCTCTGATTATATTTCATTATATAACTAGACTTTGAAGGCATCCTAATATTTTTAAAATATAAAATTAAAGCAAGAGGTTAAAAAGCACTTCCTAACAACTGAAAATAACATGGAATGAATGAACCTATGTTTTAAGGTGGTAAAAAAACCACATAGAGAATATTATTTCAAGTGACTTTAAAACAGAGTATTTTGATTGTATATACACAGTCAAAGAACAGATACAGTTATGAGGAGATCTGAGTGTCAATTCTTTATTTTTTCCAGTAATTCAAAAAGCTGTATTACTTTGAAATTAATAAATAATATTATATATATAGTTATATGTATCAATATAAAGAAAAACATTTTCAAGAGGTTAAATACAGCTTTTCCGAATAAAGGAAATTATAGAAAAGCCCTGAAATGTTAAAATTGAAATAGATAAAATTAGTTTTTTTTTCAGCAATTTCTATTTTTTACATTTGCCCACTCAGAAGGTCAAAAAGCCATAACTTCTAAATGGCAAGTGTCCCAACCACTAGACCCAAAACTATGAACTCTAAATACCATTTCCCATTAGATAAATAGCTCTTCAGAAGAATGGTGATCCTAGGACCACTGTGCAGAAGACAAGGAAGCTGACAAAACAAGAAGGTGTGTCAAAGGAGAGAGGCATCAATAGGAAGGGCCCTACTGGCCCGGAAGTGGGTCAGTTTCAATCATGACTTTAAGAAATGAAACAAATTATATAGTTTTAAAAATGATGTTTCAATTATTAATATATTAATATTACAAATTCATATGTTCAAAGCAAATGGGATATAAGATTCCTGAAGTTTATAATAACTTTTTTTTAAAAACCCAAGGTGACCTACGTAAAACGTAGTTCTAAAATTTCAAGGTCATCATTGAAGTATTAACTTCTTCTCCTAAAATTTGGCAGACAGAGAAAATTAACGTATTTATTTTGCCTTTCTTGTATACTTATATATCAAGGTAATCAAATAACTCTAGTTGATGAAAGAAAGTTTTCTTTGCCAAAAGAATTTCAACTAATAAATGTGGAAGGAATATGAAAATTTGACAATCATTATTTTTCAATCACTAGTGAAATAAATGATTCAAGCAAAAATCATTAACAGATGAAATTAGAAGATGAAAGCCTGAGGAGAAATTATATAATGAAGGGATAAGTCACCACTTAACTCCCAGATAACTTAGAAGACATCAAGACATTTGTATTTTGATATAATACAACAGAAACTACACAGCACCAATGTGACTGCATTCTTGCAGAAAAGAATATAACCTGACTCAAAATAAGGTTTAAAGCTGAGTCCTGTATGTGGGAAATACAGAAGATACAGCAAAAATATTAAATAGCATAAAAAAAAAGAATGAACAGATGTATAGTAAAACTGACCTGGTTTCCACAAGAAATTACATTTTTTAAATAATAGGATCATACTTCTGATTAAAACAAAACAAAAACAAACAAAAAAACAAGATGGCCAGGCCCAGTGTCTCATACCTGTAATCCCAGCACTTTGGGAGGCTGAGACCATTTGACTGTCTCATTCCTGTTGTTTGAGACCAGCCTGGGCAACATTGCAAGACCCCATCTCTAAATTAAAAATTAAAAAAAAAAAAGTAAAAAAAGGGATGTATAGTAGCATGTGACAGTACTTCCAGCTACTCCAGAGGCTGAGGCAGAATTGCTTGAGCCCAGGAGTTTGAGGCTGCAGTTAGCTGTAATATTGCCACTACACTCTAGCCTGGGTGACAAAGTAAGACCCTGTGTCAAAAAATAAGTAAAAATTAAAATAATAAAATAATAAAAAAATGCAAAGTTTTGACAGAACCTCTCCTATGAACATATACCTTTTTGTCTGTAATATTCATTTCTTGATTCTATTATATCACTTAATATGTTGCATATTATTTATCTCTGATTCTCATCTATCATAGTTCTTGATTCACATAGAATAGCCATGTAAAACAGGTTTGTTCAATGAATAGATTTGAAAATGTCTCCATTGGGAGATGTATTAGTTTTACATTGCTATAAAAAGTTATTGCAAGCCGGGCGTGGTGGCTCAAGCCTGTAATCCCAGCACTTTGGGAGGCCGAGGTGGGCTGATCACAAGGTCAGGAGATCGAGACCATCCTGGCTAACACGGTGAAACCCCGTCTCTACTAAAAAATACAAAAAACTAGCAGGGCGAGGTGGCGGGCGCCTGTAGTCCCAGCTACTCGGGAGGCTGAGGCAGGAGAATGGCGTGAACCCGGGAGGCGGAGCTTGCAGTGAGCTGAGATCTGGCCAGTGCACTCCAGCTTGGGTGACAGAGCAAGACTCCGTCTCAAAAAAAAAAAAAGTTATTGCAAACTTAACAGTTTATAAAAGCATTTATCACATAGATTCCATGGCTCGGGAGTTCAGGCACGGTTTTATCTGGTTGTCTGTTAAGGGTTTCCTAAGGAGTAGGCTGGACTGCACTCTTATCTGGAGACTTGCTTTCATGATCCATCAGATTGTTGGCAGAATTTATTTTTCTTACCATTGTGGCACTGAAAGTCCCAGCTTTTTGCTGAATGCCACTTTCAGTTCCTAGAAAATGCTCACGGTCCTAGTGACATAGGTATACCCAACATGCCTACTTACTTCATCAAGCATTGGAGGAGAGTCACTAGGGTAAGCCCAAGTATGCTGGCAAGATGGAGTGTTACATAACATGATGTAATTACAAAAGTGAAATATGAACTATTTTTGCCATATTCTATTGTTTAGAAGCCGCAGAATCAAGTTATAAGTCTTGTCTATACTCAATTAGAGAATAATACAGAAAGGCATGAGTAACAGAAGGTGAGATAATGGAGGGCAACCTTACAATCTGTCTAACATAAAACATTAATGTGTAATCAATTGTATTCATCCTTTACAAAAGTAAATTGCCAAAAGTATAACCCTACCGTAGAATTCAATCTCTTTGAAAGCAGCCATAGTTAAACCCCCCCAAAATCTTACTTTAAATATATGTTTACTTTAAATATATTTGATTTTATCAAATAAGAAAAGTCATTTTAATTAGGCTAAATTTTTGTAGAAATTGACAGGATAAAAAATATAGTTTCAGTAAATTAATACAGTACAATTTTATATTGAAAAGTATAAATGTCCTGTTTTTGGTGTTTTGTGGTTCTAATATACTTACCTGTTAATAAGTTGTTTATCTCTGAAAAAGAAATATTTCTGTATATGCAAAAGTTGTATTTCTATAGCTAGTTTATATATGCTTTTGAAACTAAAGATATATATATAGAGAGAGAGAGAGAAGAAGAAGAAGAAGAAGGAGAAGGAGAAGGAGAAGGAGAAGAAGAAGAAGAAGAAGAAGAAATAGAATTAGATATAAATGTAGGTGCAGGTATTATTCCCCAAGTTTGCAGGAGCACTGAAATTGAAATAGTACCAACTTCCTTTTTGAAAACTGGGATATGAAAAATCCAACTCAATGCTGAGTCAAAAGAATACTGAAATGAGAGCATGATTATATTTGCTCTCAGCTCACTTTATTCTTTTTCTTCTTTATAGCTCTCTTCATGGCTTTCTAAACCTTACCCCATCATCATATATTAAAATTCATATTAAAAAACTATACCATCAAACAGGAAGCCAGAACTACCTCAAACTGAAACTAGGGAACAAATACTTTCTTATTGCTACATGCTGGTTTGGTTAGTGGATCTGTTGATTCTCACCAAATGACTGACTAAAATTTGCCCCTTCCCCACTCAATTGTGTAAATTCTGTGAGTGAGATAGTTATCTCACCTAAATCAGAACCTTAGGCCATTGAACCAGCACCCTAGAAATTCTCTGTGAAACATCCTAGCGAAGTCTCTGCTACAGTCAAAACACTGAAGTGTCACACTCCAACTTTGTACAAATATCATTACTCCCTAAAGATTCTTTGCCCTCATTTAAACAGTGAACAAAATATATTTAATTTAAATTTTTACTCTATTGTGGTCGGGCGTGTTGGTTAAATCCTGTAATCTCAGCATTTTGGGAGGCCGAGGCGGGCGGATCACGAGGTTAGGAGATAAAAACTATCCTGGCTTAACACGATGAAACTCTGTCTCTGCCAAAAATACAAAAAATCAGCCGGGTGTGGTGGGGGGCACCTGGAGGCTGAGGCAGGAGAATGGCGGGAACCCGGGAGGCGGAGCTTGCAGTGAGCCGAGATCGCGCCACTGCACTCCAGTCTGGGCGACAGAACAAGACTCCGTTTCAAAAAAAAAAAAAAAAAAAATTTTTTTTTAGTTAACTTTTGTGAAGTAGAATTAGAAGTAGTTCTTGTAAACCTACTATTCTATCTGAGATGAATAATTGATAGGGATAGACAGATACATGCCAGTGTGTATATCCAGCCTTCTATGTGATTTTTATTCAAATGTCTAGAATATAATTGACAGTCTTCTAAACCTAAAATTATCAGTATGTCTACAGTTGAAAACAATGTTTAAAAAATCTAAGAATGTTAGTTAGAAATAGAATGTATAAAGAAAATTTACTGATATTGCTAATAGTGGCTGAAAATTGGTTATTTAATACTATATATGTTACACAAGATTATTTTTACTTTCAGAATATACTGGTTGCCAGTCATGTTTATGGGTTTCTAGACCCCCATGCTTAATTTGGAATTTGAGAGAAACTAAATAGCAAAAATGTCTCTAATATGATTAAATTTGTAAAACAGAAATTGCCTCTGGAGCCCTTCTTGAGCTTTCACGTGAGGGAAAATGATTTAGCCCTTGAATCAGATGTCATCCCAACAACGAAATAGCATTTACTGACCTCATAATCAACACTACCATCCTATGTTTATAAACTATTTTTTCCTTAGGTATTATTGAAAACATCAAACTAAATAATCATTGAGATAACATTTTATATTAATGTTAAATGAAGGGGCTAAAGAATATATTATATTTATGGGCTTTAATTTTGAATTCTAACAAATGATTTAACTCAACTGTGACACCTTGTATTAAATTCATAAGTTTGCATGTTATTAATCAAATGTACTTCTACTACTCAAATTATAAAATACAAATTTCAACCCAGTAAGCAAAATATAAATCTAAGTCAAATGTTAATGGGGCCATTGTTTTTTATATGACTAAGAATCTGGTAGCATCTGTTTTTAAAATGTTTTATAAGGCAAATTTCACTCGTTTATGCTTTGTGGTATGGATGTCTGCTGCCTCAGCAAGAAAAACACAAAAATTGACCAGTTCTAATCAAACTGTTAAAAATTTTGAAGAAAATAAATTACTCCTACTTTCAAGTGGTTCTGTTCTTTCTCCATTTGTTCCACAAATAGTTAAAAATATATACTTTTCATTTTAATGGGTAAATCTGTTAAGCATTTCAATTATTTTGTATTTTTGTTTTTACTTTGGATGGTCCTTTAACATGTTTTTGTTCTTTACTTTTAATTGTTTTCATATACTCTTCCCTATTTCCTTTAGAACTGAACAGCCTGTATGTAAGACAATGAAGGACAGTATGAAACAGGCTACATTTCACTTCGCCTGAGAAATGATGCCTAGAGATACTGATTAAATAGTTCAGATGATGAATCACAGAAATGCTGAGACTGGGAGCTTAACAAGTCTCTACCTCATTATCAAAAGTTTTTGATGGCAATCAAAAATATATTATTATAGATAATAACATTTTATAGATATGTTATTATTGGATAATTATTATCCAATAATATAATAATAATATAATAATTATCATCCAATAATAACATATCTATAAAATGAAATAACTACCTGTAATATGGGAAGATACATATGAAGCCCATTTGCCTACATCTCAAAATTTATTGGCACTGTGTGGCTTGAACTTCATGAGTATAATTTCATGAAAATATAAATTGATTTGACTCAATAAGGTAAGAATAACAAACAAGTAAATATACCTTCTTATAATTTTCATTTGGTTATTCATAGATACATGTACAAAGATGTTCATAACAGTATCAATTGCAATAACAAGCAATTGGAATCAACTCAAATGTCCCCAGATAGGGAAATGGATGAATAAATTTTGGTTGATCAAATACTATAGATCAAAAACATGCATACAGCAACCACCATGAACCTTTTAAATACAATTTTGTTTGTATTTCCACAAAACCTTCTGAATGCTTATCACATATCTTTTAGGTTTTTTTGGATGCATCACAGACTAAAACTGGCAAAGGTCCCTGCCCCTCTGGAAATTACAGAAAAATATGATGAGTTGGTTAATTAAGAAATAGTTTAAATTATTTTAAAAAATTATTTTCTTTACTGCTTATATTCAGTCATGTAAATACTACATGCTTATTATAAATATGTTCTATAATATAAATGTAAATTATGCATGTGATAAAATATACAAAAATAAAAATTTAGAATAAGATAAAGATAAGTATTTAAAACTTATTTTATTAATGGCAGTACCCAGCATTTTAAAAATCATTTAATTGATACATTATATTTTATATATTTATAGGGTACACGTGACTATTTTTACATACATAGAATATAAAGATCAAGACAGGGTATTTGGGATATCTCCCACCTTCAGTATTTATCATTTCTATGTATTGGGAATATTTCAAATTCTCTCTTCTAGCTACTTTGAAATATAAAATACATTACTGCTAACTCTATTTAGCCTACTCTGCTAACATTAGAACTTATGCCTTCTAACTACACATTTGTACCCATTGACCAACTTCTTTTTATCAACCCCTCCCACCCACACACTTTTTCTATCCTCTAATGTCTGTCATTCTACTCTCTACCTCCAGGATATCAACTGTTTTCGTTCTTATATGAGTAAAAACATGTGGAATTTGTCATTCTGTGTCTGGCTTTTTTCATGACCTTCAGGGACATTTATGATGCTGCAAATGCCATGATTTCATTATTTTTATGGCCAAATGGAATTCCATTGTGTATATACAACACATTTACTTTGTCCATTTGTCTGTTGATGGACACTTAAGTTGATTCCATATGTTTGCTATATTAAAGTAAAAAGTTTCTGCTCAGCAAAGGATACCATAAACAGAGGGAAGAGACAACCCGTTGAATGGTGGGAAGTATTTGTAAACTATTTATCTGAGAAGGGACTAATATCCAGAATATACAAGGAACTGGAAAACCTCAACAGAAAATAAAATCCCATTAAAAAGTGGGGAAAGGACATAAATAAGACATTTCTCAAAATAAGACATACAATGGCCAAATTGTATGTGAAAAAATACTCAACATCACTAATTATCAGGGAAATTCAAATCAAAACCACAATGAGTTATCATCTTACCCCAGTTAGAATGGTTATTATTAAAAATACAACAAATAACATCTTCTGGCAAGGATGCAGAGAAAAAGAATCTCTTACACATTGTTCATGGGCATGTAAATTAGTATAGCCACTGTGGAAAAAAATATGAAGATTTCTCAAAAAATTAAAAATAGAACTACCACACAATCCAGCCATTCCACTACTGGGTATTTATCTAAAGGAAAAGAAATCACCATACCAAAGAGACAGATAGCAACCAGTATTTTTAGAATTATGATGCTATTATTATTAAAATGACTGGTGTGTTTATATTCAAAGTTTTATAACTCTGAGTTAGCACTTTTTAATACAGTGACTCAAAGATCTGTTTCTAAATAACATCTGTCCTAATTCTTGAATTTAATAACAAAGTTTTGCTAAAATTTATACCATAGAAAATTAAGTGCCTTGATTTTTAAAAGTTGATATTCTACATATAGTTAAAAACACTTTTTGCTACAATTAGGTTTTATTATAACTTCTGTCATCATTGAATAAAGCAGGAAAGTAGATGAATTTTTAAATGAGAGCAATTAAACACTGATGTAAACATTGATCATAATTTCTAACACTATGTTCTAAAATTAACTGGTTACTCATTATATTCATATGCACATACACAAACATATTAATAATCAATATGTATACATCCATTAGTGGTAATTATTTTATTGTGAATTGGAAAAATAAACATTTCATCTTTTCAAAAGTCTTTACCTAAATTTCATGAGTATCATATTTTCCCAAATTTCTTAAAGGTAATTCAATTTCCAGAAAATATACCCACATCACTATTAAAATCAAATGTAAAAAAAGTTTATACTAAAATATGTTAGAGGAATATTCAAAATTATACATAGAGACAGAGATCTAGAACGTCTAAATATCATAGAACATTTAAAATGTATATAATTTGCAGTATTGTGTCTTACAAAAACTTATTTGAAGAAACTACTTATTTTAATTATAACAATTTAAAAATAAATCTAACTGTCTTCCAAATACTAGTGTAGATAACAAGTTACCTGGGTTACAAAGTAAATATATGGTCTTTAGAAAGAGTCACCCATTTTCGCATTTGTGGTAAATCCAAATGTCTATGTGAATTAAATGTCTTGCTTATTGCCCATTTTGCCCATTTAAGTGCGCTATTGTAAAATGAATAAAATATATTGTCATGTTTAAACTAAAACCCATTAAAAATTCAATTTCTAGAGGAGTTTAATTTACCAAGAACCATTAAGTGATTTTTGGATTAAAACGCAATTTTCCTGATATGGTACAATCTTATACAACTTTATAACTGTCTAGTTCTTTGTTTTAAAGCTTGTGAATAAAATTTTCTTTTAATAGAAAGCATTTGTAATTTATAACTATAAAACTTTAAGGTTATATTTTATTTAAAAGGAAGTATAAGCCTTATCTCTAGATTGAAAATTAAAGTTTTAAAAGAAACTTTGAAAAGAGAATGAAAATTAGAAAATTATTTGTTAACTAAAATTAAAAAATAAATTAAGAGCATTATTCTTTGTCTCTGGTTAAAGTTAACTCAGTAGGGTCATGGAAGTTATTCAGACAAAAATTGAATTTCTCTTCTTTTTCAACTATTGGGCAGGTAAGCTGTTATTTTGAAAAATAGGATAATTAAAGTTAAAAAATGCTGCTTAAAACTTTAGTTTTACAAAAATAGATTTACCTTGGAATTTTTAAAATAAAATTGTTAGCTTTGCAGGTCAACACATTCAAACTCAATGTATCTAAGCTAGCTCATGAGATAGTCCCACAAAATCATGCCTTCCTTCATCACTCCTCAATCTCAAGATCTGGGTGAATCATTCTAATGCAGATGACCACTAACCAACCTCAGAAAGTGATATGAGACTAATAAAATGAGTTAGAGTGTACAAGGCCCCAGAAGAGCATTAGCCATTACTATTACTATTTTTACTAATGAGAGCATAGCATATATTCTTTAACCAAATGTTAATATGCATTTTTTTATTTTTACATTTTCTTCAGAGAAGCCTACTTTTCCATGTTGAACAATTGTTAAAAACTATCCTCCGAATTTTGTTAGTAACCACTTAATAAATTTACTCAAATTACAGAATTTTTACAATTTCAGCTCGCTCTAAAGTGAAGATCTGACCTGTAAGGAAAAAAATAACTTTTATGAGAGAGAATGTGACAGGAGACAGCAAAAGTAACAGTTTACTGGGCCTCTAGCTTTCATGAAGAAAAAAAAATCTCTGGGAATTTACGTAATTTTTAAAACCAAATATAAAGTGGTATGTTATTACAATTCTTTATCTTAATATTTAAAATCTTACATAGAAGTCAGATGCACACAGGCTGAGCAGGTAGAAAAAAAAATTCCTCAACTTTCAATTATCTCAGGTCTTCCATATGAAGTAAAATCAATTATATTTTTAAAAGTAATAGCTGTATTAATATGAGTGCCAGTGGAGATTTTAATGCTCACGTATTTCTGAGTACTGAGAAGTATCTTTACGGTAATCCCAGCACTTTGGGAGGCCAAGGTGGGCGAATAACCTGAGGTCAGGAGTTTGGAACCAGCCTGGACAACACGGTGAAACCCTGTTTCTACTAAAAATACAAAAATGAGTCAGGCGTGGTGGCAGGCACCTGTAATTGCAGCTACTCAGGAGGCTGAGGTAAGATAATCGCTTGAATCCAGGAGGCAGAGGCTGCAGCGAGTCAGGATTATGTCACTGCACTCCAGACCGGGTGACAGAGCGAGACACTGTCTGAAGAAAAAAAAATGTATCTTCAACTAACAACTGTTCATTAAATCCTGATAAGGACATAGATTTATTCATCTATCTCTTGCCCCAGGGACAGAAGGTTTGATTCGTTTTTGTTGTTGCTGTTGTTATTGTTTGTTATTCTAACAAGAGAAATTAGACAGTTTCAAACCAACTGATGTGAATTTGGATTCTCAGACTTTATGAAAAAGGTTGACATAATACCAAATTCTAACAAGTTAGGCTATAATCCCAAGAAAGCAACTGCTTATCAACAATGCTTTCCAATTTCTGCTCTTTGTGATTACTTAGTCAAGACAAATTGTGAAATTTACTAAGACATTATACAGTTTGCTAAAATTCAGAGATAAAACAATAAAACAACACATTTTTGGAACAGAGTATTTTTTTACTGCCGTGTCCAAGGCAGAAAATACAGTCATGGGTTCTTAGTTTCTGTTTCTGGTGGAGTCAGTAAGGTCCCTTCTTTTCCTTCCTTTCCACTTATCACTAGAGATAGAAACTAAAAATCATGGCTTCAGGCTGCTAAAAGCCTAAAACAAAGCAAAACAAAACAGAACAACAACAAAATAAGGTAGGTTGGACAAACTTGCTTAAGACTTGACTTATACTTTGTGGAAATCATATATATTTTATCCAGAACCAATTGATACAAAGATCATGAGGCCACAATAAAAGCCCCAATTTCCAAATTGCTGGACAAAACAAGACCAAGCCAATATATTCTCTTTCTGCTGGTCTGCCTTCACTTCAATGTTCAGGAGGTAATACATACACACAGATTTATCAACTGTAGGGCTATCACTCACGCTTGCAAACCATAATTGACATGTAACAGATTATTTTAAAGGACCAAGTCCTCTTTGAAATGGATGGCCAGAGTTTGCATAGATGCCACTGAGATGCTAGAGGTGGTACTTTGGTCTAAGATGGTTTGGAAAAGTAGTTTGTACAAACTTTTTATTGCAGTCTAACAAAAGAAAATGTATACAATGAAAACAAGATTATATAAGAGTCTACTTAATCAACTCAATTAACCTGGTCAACTCATTCTTTATTATTACTTAAAAAGAAAATAAAAATCACCTTGACAACACTAAAATCTTAATCTGGTTTAAATTTATTTTTAAAAGATAAATATTTTTTGAAGAAGATATTTTCTGTATCTCTACTTTATATGTAGAGATTTTATGAGAGGCTTCCCCCTTCTATCAACACTCATTCTCTCTCCTGCTGCCCTGTGAAGAAGTGCCTTCCACCATGATTGTAAATTTCCTGAGGCCTCCCCAGCCATGTTGAACTGTGAATACATTAAAGCTCTTTTCTTTATAAATTACCCAATCTTGGGTATTTCTTCATAACAGCATGAGAAAGGACTAGTATCTACTTTATATAGCGATACAGAAAATAGAGAACCTATAATACACCCACAAATACAGAATAAAGCACAAACAAAAATATTCTTACATGAACTTTAAAGGCTTGAGACCTAACAATGTGCAGAGAAGTTATTTTTCCCTTTTTTCGTCTAATTTGATGTCTAGCCTCCCCGCAACCCCATGCCAAAAAAAAAATTAAAAAAGCCGTTGAATTTCTGCAAAGTACACTGATTGAATAATGGTAAAGAAACAGGTATAAAGAAAACAAGAAAGCTGGTGTTTATATTTTTGGTGTCTTCAGGCACATGATTGGACATTTTGCCCGACATGTAAAACTAACCTCTATAACATTTCATTTTTATAACTGTGTGAAGTAGCTCAAAGTTATTAAATTTGTTGACCACTACTAATCAACTCAAATTTTATCAGTAAATTTATAATTTCCCTGAAGCCTGTCTTTATATACAATTATTGGCTAGATCTATGATGAATAAAATAAAATAAAAAGTCTAGAAATCTATCTAACATTGTCATTTGATTTTTTTGTTTTTTTAGAATCATGGTCTTGCTCTGTCACCCAGGCTGGAGTATAGTGTTGTAATCATGGCTCACTGCAGCTTTGACATCCTGGGCAAGAGGTCCTCTTGCCTCAGTCTCCTGAGGAGCTGGCATCCAGGTGCAGGCTACCACAACCAGCTGCAAGTATAGGCATTTTTGACAAATGATGCTGAAACAAGGAATGCCAATGAGCAGAAAAGAGAGCCTCCATCCAAACTTTGTATGATGTACAAATATTAACTCAAAATAGTTCAAGAACTAAATTAAATTAAATTATTTAATTTAATAAATAATTTAATTTAATTTTATTAAATTAATTAAAACTATAAGTAACTATATATAATTAAAACTATTTCTATCTATAAATAGAAATTATAGATGTGAAAGCAAGAGCATGCTTTATAAATGATAAATTTTACTTCGTCTTACTTTACTAGAAACTTCTACTCCACCAAATATGTTGTGAAAAGAATTAAAGGAGAAACCAGAGGCTTGAAAAAATATTTGCAAACTATATATTAATAAAGGATTTGTGTCAAGAATATCTAAAAACTTTCAAAACTCAATAATAAGATACTGAACAACTCAATAGTAAAACTGAACAAAAACTTTGAAGAGATGTTTCAAAGATATAAAGATGGCAAATAGGCACAGGAAAATATGTTCAACATACATTGGCATTACAGAAATGCAAATTAAAGATGCTATGAGATTTTACTGTACACCTGTTAAGAATGTCTAATATAAGAGATTGGGCATACAAAATATTATAGAGTAGGTACAACAACTGCAACACTTATTCCTGCTGATAGAGATGTAAAATATTATGACAGGCTTGGGTAACAGTTTGGCAGTTTCTTTAAAAAGCATGAACATATTCTTTACCTATAACCCAGTAATATCACTCCTTAGTAATTAGCCAAGTGAAATAATAATCTATTTACATAAAAACTTGTAAGTGAATATTAATAGTGGCTTATTTGTAATCTCCCCAAACTGGAAACAATTCAAATGTCCTTCAACTGGGTCATGGATAAACAAACTGGGAAACATCCATAAAATGAAATAATATTCAGCAATAAAAAGTAAAAACTCTTAATAGCGCCTACCAGTATGAATGAAGCTCATGTCCCTTATGCTGCATGAAGAAAGTCCAGCTCAAACAGTTACATATTGTTTGATTATATATATATGACCTTCTTGCAAAGATGACTCTATAGGGACAGAAACCAGATTAGTGGTCACAACTGCCATGAGGGAAGATGTGATGACAGAGGAGTGAGGGAGAGTATTCAAGGATAATATAATTCTTCTATGTTACCATCATGATGGTGGTTACATGAGTATATATACATTTGCCAAAATTCTTAAAACGGGAAATGTGTGAATATACCTGATGTGGTTTGACTGTACCCCCACCCAAATTTCATCTTGAATTGTAATCCTTACAATCTCCACATCTTGTGCGAGGGACCCAGTGGGAGGTAATTGAATCATGGGGGCAGTTTCTTCAATGCTGTTCTTGTGATAGTGAGTTCTTATGAAATCTGATGGTTTTATGAGAGGTTTCCCCCTTCTATCAACACTCATTCTCTCTCCTGCTGCCCTGTGAAGAGGTGCCTTCCACCATGATTGTAAATTTCCTGAGGCCTCCCCAGCCATGTTGAACTATGAATACATTAAAGTTCTTTTCTTTATAAATTACCCAATCTTGGATATTTCTTCATAACAGCATGAGAAAGGACTAATATCTAATGCAAATTAGAATCCTAATAATAATAGATGTTTTCACTGTAAAGCTAAACTCCTCCTGCCTCAGCCTCCTTAGCAGCTGGGATTACAGGTGTGTGCCACCACACCCGGTTAATTTTTTTATTTTTTAGTAGAGTCGGGGTTTCACCATCTTGGTCAGGCAGAGGTTGCAGTGAGCCGAGATCATGCTGCTGCACTCCAGCCTGGGCGACAGAGTGAGACTCCGTCTCAAATAACTAACTAACTAACTAACTAACTAACTAACTAACTAACTAACTAAACAAACTCCTACTCTTAAACTCCCTCAAAATCAACTGTAAAATTTAGCTTCTAAGAAAGGCAGAAACAGGAACTATTAAAAATACAGAGGGGCCCAATTGGTCCACTTCGACTATTTTAGGTTTCTGATATATTCAACGTGAACATGAAAGCAAGGAAAAAAGAGAAACTTCTGATAGTAAAAGTATGATATCTTTCAAGTGTTTATATTTAATAAAGGGATTCTTTTATCAGCACCAAAAGAGAAAAATAAGCCATTGCGAGGGCAAATCCCACAACAACCAACTCTGTGCCTGTCATAGAGCAAAGTCAACTCTATTATTCATTTTTTTTTACAATTTCATTATAATATGCTAATGTAGTGCTAGATTTTAATACTTTTTTATGTCTTAAGCAGAGTTAATTCCTGACAGAAAAGTGAAATTTGATACGGTGTAGTAAGTCACTTATTTTTGCCATATTCAAAATATTTTTTCTCTATAAATATATGGCAATTTTTGTTTTCTCTCTTAAGTGAGAAAGCTAAATGTTGTCACCTTACCATTTATCACAAGTTCAGTCAAATTTTATGAACAGCATTGTATATGACAATAAATGTTTTATTTTTGTAAAAGAAATAGTTTTTGTTGATGTTTTGAGTGATAGTTAAACGACGATCATAACAGCTAAATTTTTCCACAGTCAGTATCTCAAAGTCCTATATCCAAAACAGAGTCTCATTGTTAGTATTTACTTGAAATATTTCCAAAATAGGTTTTTTGATAATGGTTGAAATTGCTGACATTTTTTAGAATATGGATAACAAAGGTTATATTAAGCGTAGGAAATAATACTAACTCTGCCGTTTCCTTATTGTTGGAAATTGCATAAATAAAATTGGTTTTCACATGATTTCTTGGCAGTATATTTTTGACAGCTGTCCTTTCAGTGATGATTAGTTCAGTAAAAAACATCAGATGCATTCTATGTGACTGTTCATGGCTACACATAATTGAAAGCATTGGAGTAGGCTCCAAATGAAGAAGTTGATGATAAAGCTATCAGTGCTACTGTACTGTGAAACTTCTATTTTCCCCTGGGGTACAGATTTCCATGGAAATTTATTTTTCTAAGTATTCCATAATCCTTCTAGGGGTATTGCCTATTTTTATGATGCACAAACAAACATTTATCTGACATTGTTGGTAAGTATTTCTTTAGATTGATGATTGTTTTGGGTTTTCTAAAGAACAATCACAGTTTAACCAGCTGCCACTACCCAGTATTCTCTAATGTATATGCATTTTTAATGCATCAACAATTTCAAACAATTCGTACACATTTTAGGAATTCAAATATGAATCACAACACAATTTTGAAGTATATTAAGTATATTTTAAACTATTCAAATAACTGTTTTTATACATTTCCTAATTTTCTTTGTTATACATTTTTAAAATTTTTTTCTTCTTTTTTAGAAAAAAACTACATGTATATAGGGCATGCTGTTTTTATACGACTGGGTTAACTTGCATTCAAAGGCATCATTTTAATTGGATTTATCTAACCCATGATCATGTTTTGCAGAGATCTAAGTTCCTAGAGTGCTTTTTTACTTTACCATGCTGTTTCTTGGTATTCTTTAATTCTCTTTGCTTTATGAAACAAATATTAAAGAATTTCAGATAAGCCTTTTGAATGGAATCAAAATTTAAGCCAATTCCTTGATGTTAATAACTGCTTTACCTGAAACAGTAACACGTTAACAACATAAGAGGCCTCCAAATGTAAGTTAGTAACTTTTTGTTTGTTTGCTTGTTTGTTTTGAGACAGAGTCTCACTCTGTTGCCCAGAGTAGAGTGCAGTGGTGTGATCTCAGCTCCACTGCAACCTCCACCTGCTGGGTTCAAGAAATTCTCCTGCCTCAGCCTCCCGAGTAGCTGCGACTAAAGGTGTGCACCGCCATGTCTGGCTAATTTTTTGTATTTTTAGTAGAGACAGGGTTTCACCATGTGCTGGCCAGGCTGGTCTCGAACTCCTGACCTCATGATCTGTGACCCGACCCCCGCACCTCGGCCTTCCAAAGTATTACAGGCATGAGCCACTGCACCTGGCCCCAGTAACTTTTTTAGAGTTTATAATCTCTTTCATTTGAAATTTACCTCATTTTTATTGGTGGCTGCCAATCCAGGATATATTTCTGTAGTTGCTTAACCCTGATGGTCCTGATTTGAAACCAGTGTATTAGATACATACATATCCAGATGGATAGAGATAATTTTTGCACACTAAAGCACAGCAGAATTCATTGGCACACCACAATAAGCATTTGCTTCTTAATCTCTGCTGGTCAACTGAGATTAGGCTGATGTTGTATTTGGCTTGTCAGATTGGTTCAAACCTGTGGGTTATAATTACATCTACTTCACATGTCACTTACATCTTCGAAGCAGTGGCTTAAAATGGCAAGATCTCAAGGTAAAGGGAACATGTGCAAGAGAAAAACCCAACCATCTACGCAATAATCGTGCATTACTTTTACCTGCCATTCATTCCACTGGCAGAAGTAAACCACATGGTTAGGAAGGAAGAGATGTATTGAAAAAGTAAATACAAGTATGATAAGTGTTACAAAGGATATATAGAGAGTGGTACAGAAAAAATAACAACCTTATTAGATATAGACAACAAGGTACTATTGTGTGAATAAGATCTGAGTGTCCAGCAAATATTAGTTGATTCAGTGTCCAGCAAATATTAGTTCAAACATAAAGGATAGACAGTTATAGACAGATAGGATGAAGAAAGTAGATTACAAGTTTGGAGTGGGGGAATAGTAAAAGGGCAAAGGGAAGAAACAGCTTGGTATTAACACAATGGGGGTTTGAGGAAAGCAAAGGACAGACTGGAGATTCAGGCAATTAGTGTACCATCTGTCATGTTGCAGGTTGTAGTATTAGGATAGTAGAATACATAGATTTTAAACAGAGAAGGGAGAGAATCATAATTGCAATTTTAAAATAAACTTCCTGCTTATGAAGTAGAGGGAGAAAATGCTTTCTGTTTAGGGAAAGTGTGGAGCAGTTTTTAAAAAGTTGGGTCAAACTGTGTTTGGTGATTTTGACAGGGTGGTGATAGCAGAGATGAAAAAATATTGATTTCAGTAATGGTTAATAAAACATAACTAAGAGCAGGTCATAGAGTGTTTACAATATTCCCAACAGTGGGCCAAGGATTTCATTCACTGCTTATTTAAAATTAATAAATTTCATATCAAGTAATTAATCTTCCATTCTCATTTCTTAGTTGAGGATCTCAGGACCACAACACATTTTGGAAGAGAGGAAATGAGTTGGGTGAAATCCCTAATGCCAAACCCTGTTATCTTTATCATAGTCTATAGTGACTCAATTTTTATAATGCAAGCTTATAAAAACATCTTCATAATTGAATAAATTTACCTAAAATGGACTTTCTCCAAGCAACTAGTACCTACTGAGGCTGTGTATACCACCAATGACCCTTTATTAACTTCAGCACTGAATTCTTTATCTTATTGATTTCACTCATGTCTCTGGGAGATGCTGCTTTACTTTTTTCAAAAGTAGATCTCTAATAATAGCTGCTTTCTTCTCATTGTTTACACCTGGAGAGGCCCTTCTCATCAATATGGTGAGCTCAGAAACATGGAAGCCACTTAACTCTGTTATACGTCTAAGGAGGGCTGATAAGCCAAATAACTAGAGCAGGAAGCTTCTGTGGAGGAATTACTAACAGAAGCACCTAAACAAAAATATAAAGTGAATTTTTTAAAAAATAGAATTATAGAACTGAAGAGACTGTGTACACTCAAAAGTGAAAACAACTTTCACGTTTAAAGATAAAAATCAGACACTGACAAATATAGTAATGAAGATAAAATAAACGTTTTAAATTTTGCTTGGTTATCTGAATATTTAGTATTTATTTCAAGGCTTGACATCTTCATGGTAATTGGTATGTTTTTTAACAAGTAACAGGAGTACCCAAAAGAGTTGAGGACATAGTTGATAAAAATGCTGAAATTAGGAAAGATAGAAAACATATTAAAATTCTTTGCAAACAAGTAAAATACATATTTTTACATTGAGAATGAAATACATATTTGAAAAATATTTAAATGATACGAATGATTCAGTTCTGTTATTTTCTTGAAAATTATTTGCATGTACTAGAAAATTATCAAAGTGGTCAATTCATTTTCTCAAATATGTTTAGTAACCCAAGAACTACTGCATATGACACCTTAGAGACTATATTTTTAAACACTCTTTTTCAAGAATAGTGGATAACTTTAGTTACTATAAGTAGCAATATTGAAATACTATGATTTATAAAAGCAGGTGCCATATAAAAGGCATGATTCCTCACCTACTTTCCAAAATTAAGTATCTTCTACTTATCGTAGAATTTTTGAAGTAGACAGATATTTATGGATTTCTTTTCAGTCTCTTGTACGTTTTTGCATGTGTTATAAGTTTGTCTTGGAGTTATGGGCTGAATGTTTGTGTTCCCCTAAACTTAATGTGTTGAAGCCCTATCCCCCAGTAGGATGGTATTTGTAGGTGGCGTCCTTGGGAAGTAATTAGGCTTAGATTAGAATTTGAGGGTGGGACTATCCTGTTGGGATTAGTGCCCTCAGAAGGAAAGAAGATCAGATCTCCTCCCTCCTCTGTCATTCCCATCTCTTCCTCTCCCCAATCTTTTCCCTCCCTCACTCCCTCGTCTCTTCCCCTGTTTGAATTCTTAAATAACCACCCTGGAATGAACATGGGATAACTCAGGCACATGCTTGCTGTGAAAGCGAGCTTCCAAAGTGACATGCTTTAAATTATTTTAAAACAACTTTATCAGATAAAAAGATATCATATATATCATATATTTATATAAAATATATCATATGTATAAAGGGAAATGGTTGTGCTTTAGTCGGGAGTAGGCGGAGGTGGCCTTCTGGCGTGGCATGGCTCAGCGGGTTTGGAGAGCAGGCACACAATCCCACACACTATGTAACCATTCCACGTGAGGCACATTCGGTGATAACCCCCGTGAGCTTGTGCTTGGCTCTCGCCATTATTGTCTGTAAAAGGTGTAATTACACTGCCAACGCTGTACATATGCCTCATTCGTGCCCAGAGAGAGTAAAACCATGTTGAAACTGTCTGTGATTCCTCGAGTTTTTCCAGCTACCCGTCACTCACCCGTCAACTCCCCTCAGACCTCAGTTATAACCTGACAATTGGTGTTACCAACAGGATCCCAAGGTGGGTGGACTTCGGTCCCCGCTGATTCTGGGTAGGCCACGTGGCCACAATATGGGTTGTGGTACCTGGTGGCAGCTGGGCTCCTCGGATGAGTTCTGGTGGAAATCTGGACCCTGGTAGATGGGACCCCGCGAGCATGGAGAAGGAACTGAAGCAGCTGGAAATGCGGAGCACCGAGAAGGAGCGAGCTTTTGCCTGCAGATTTGGATGGGCATTTTAGACTGCTCTGCGAGAAGTACACAACCAGTGCCTGAGGGATGCAGCACAGGTAAGTCCTCCAGGCGCAGGCGGGGCACCTGGAGGCCTGCATACAGAGTTTGGAAAAGGAATTAGAGGCTGCTCTAAATGCAGGCCTGGGTTTGTCACCTCGGCTGGAGACCCCTGCTCGGTCTGATGCTGAAGAGAAAGAACCCCAGGGGTGGGTTCATCCGGTGGTCCGTAATCAGATCTAGAGGTAGATCATAAACAGCCATTGGGGCCCCAAGGGCAGACTCAGGGAACCCCCACCATAATGCAACACACTTCATATATTACCTATACCCCAACAGAGTTGTGAGAATTAGGCAAACAGTGCCGCCAGTGTCCAGGGGAACTTCTGCCTGCATGGGTGCTTTACGGGACGGGGAAGCAGATAGTATCTCCTGTTTCACCTCTGAGATGGAAAAGCTGGCCTCTATCATGGCTCACCCTGTCCCTCCGTCAGCGGTTGGATGTGAGCAAGCGGTTAACCGTAGGGCAAGGTGACTGTGTGAAACGACGCTGGTGAAATACCCGAAACAGTAAATAGATGGCAGTCATATGCCGATTTGGTGCAGGTCATCCAGGAGACGGGTATGCGGCAGGCTATGTTTGACCTTAACGCCCGGGGGCCAGAGGATGAATGTTTCATCTCCCACATGAGGGATCTCGTGTTGGGTTCTGCACCCCCCAGCGTCTTTGGCTCCCTAGTTTCTGTTCTCACCCGGTACATAGGGTGCTGCATACATGAAGTGACCACCGCTAGGGTGTTTCTCAGGGAAGCAGAAGGCCATTGGAGGGACTGAGGCATAGTGGTACTGTCACAATTCCATCGTGAAATGGCCCATCACATCCAGGATTGACATTACAGCTGCATGCAAAGGGGGTGTTATTCAGTTTCCGATAGTCTACCATCATCCACCAAATTCTATCAGGCTCTCTAACTGACCATTTTCAAGAATTACAGGGGCTGTGCACCTATAATCTGCACCTCCTCCCACTTTATAATTGTCTCAGTTATGTCTGTATGTGATCTACCTCTGTTAGTACCTGTGCCTGCTCTATCATTTAGACTGTAGGTTAACGTCTTTCAGCTGCATCGTGGACTGGGTCCACACCTATGCTGAGGTGACCCATGTTTCCAACTATTGGATCTGCACTGCCCCCCTTCTAGGAGCAGCTGCGGATGGCTTGCCTTGGCACATATATTCAGCATCTACAGAGAGCTGGACATGGCTGGAGACTGTCTACGATTCCTCCAGTGCTTTTCCAGCTACCTGCCACTCGCCCACTGACTCTCCTCAGACCTCAAGTTAGAACCTGACATATATATTTATTTATATATACTGCTCAAAGAAAGTTGTTCTAAATGAAGTAGTTGCTTTAAAGGAAGTAAACATTGAGAAAAATTAATCCCTTGCTTTATATCCAATTAAGTATATGCTAAGCTGTTTAGTGTTTTTGTTTTTTTGTTTTTTCTAGGATGGGAAAAAACAGGCCTCCAAACAATATTTTATCAATAATGTAAATTATATACAAATACCTCAAATGTAACAGTGTTGCCAAAAGTTCCTAAGACTCAGATCTTAGCAAGCATTATGGGTAGTTTAGCAGGGAAAATTGGGGCTAAATTATAAGACTTCTACCCCAGGGATTCAAAGGCATACAGTTTCTATTATTCCTTCATAAAATATACATATACTTTAGATATTTTTTCTCTTCATTGAAGCAAAAAGTCACTCAACCATGCAGGTTTACTCTGGTATAATTTACCTTAGAAAAGCCCTGTTCCTTTGAACTGAAACTCAGGTTAGTTTTTTTTTTTTTTTTATATAAGTAATCAGTCTATTTTTCAGCCTTGGCTGGAGCTGGTTAGCTAGAAATTCAAAGAAATTTAATAGAAACACATGATTTCTGATGCACTTTTATCTTGGTCTACTAGTTTGTAAAACGGTAGAAGACTGAAGGATTGCAGAGTGCAGAATAACAGGAAAACCTGTCCAAGACTCACATAACTGTAAGCTTCCTTAGCCCTCCTCTTCTTTTGCTGCTACCGTGCCACGTGATCAGCTTCAATCTGGACGCCAGCTGTCTTAGGGCACTGCTGGAGGGGTGATTTTTCATCTCTGCAGCCTTATATCTCTGCGTATCCATCTTTACTCCTCTCTTGGGGGCTTGAAGATGCTTTGGATTAGAAGAAATGGATTCTAAGGGTTGACTTGACATATTAGTTTTAGAGTCTGTGTTCCAACTATGTCACATTAGCGTCTAAGAGTTCAGGGGTCTAAGCAAAGATTGTAATTCAGTGTTAGTTTCTTTTAAGCCGAATTGAAGATTAGAATCACCCAGGGAGGTTCTGTGCCCTGGCCCTACTTCTAAATGTTATGAATTAATTGGTTTCAGGTGAGGCCAGACAGACTTCATTTGCAAAAGCTTCCAGGTGATTCTAATATACTGCCCAGGTGTAAAATGTCCCAATTCTTTTAACAAGACCTTTAGAGCTCTATCAACAAAAAATGGTGTGCTCTAGATAGTAAGGTATCCTTGTAGTTACTATACGTGCCTTGGCTCCTAGAAATCATAAGAAATTAATGATAAAACTGTAAGATTTTTACTGATTACAAACTGTAATTGTGCTGCCAAAAATATTGTCACAGAATGTTAAGTATATATATTATCAGCCTTGCTAAGTCTATTGTCCATCCAGGAGTCGCAGGGCATTTCATATTTGCTTCTAGAACTACCCAAGCAGAACCTATCCACCCATATATAATGTTTTCCTGTTCTCTTTGTGTGTATATTTTCAGTCAAGATGAATAGACTGTTTAGTTGTTGCATTATTTTTTATTTGTCTACTTAATATTATTTTATATGGTTAATACGGTCCAATACACTTTTGAAATTTTTGAAATGATGTTAAACATTTTCCTATTAGATATTTTGCCTCTATAAAATCATTTTTGTTGTAAATATGACAGTGATTAAGTCATTTTAAAAACTGTCTGCATCAGTAATTTTTTCCTTCTCATATACTCAAAATATATAAATACCTGACAGAATCATAACATGTATTTCCAAATGGCTTTTTAAAAAATGAGTGTCATTATAGTATGTAAATTAGAAGATAGATGGAAATTGATACTTCATCGTTCAGTTGACTGGCCTTTATTAATACACGCTTGTTTATTAGCACATTTATATTTTTATTTGCAAAGCTACTGGTCATTTGCTCTAGTTTTATCATATACTATCTGCTTCTATATATCACTAATTAACTTTTGAAATTTTAGTGTACTTAATACACTTGAAAAGTCTCTATTTCCATTATTTTCTCATTTTAACAAAATGTATTACCAAAATTGTTCTCACATATTCTCAATGTATTTTAAATTCTGTTTTTTATGTAAACATTATGCTTTATATGTCAGTTATATTTGCCCTTTCCTATGTTATTATAGCATTTAGAAAGCCCTTTAAAATACTACAATCAGATGCAGTGCAAATTTTATTTGTTTGCAGATGTATTTTATGAATCGTTTTTCTCAATACACGTGGAACCTATTTTGTTGTAAAGTTTAAAAGGAAGCTGTAGATTGATGCCGAAAACCATTTAGTAAATGACCCATTTTCCTCTTGGTGTTGAGAGACTGTAAATGACTTTTTTTTCCTGCAAAATCGCATGGTCTCTGGTGTCTTATTGCAACATATTTTTGGATAAATGGATAGTCCCAGACTTAAGATGGTTAGACTTATGAGGATTATTTTTCCAAAATATTAAGATTTTCTTAGAATCCAAAGAAAGCTCAATGCAGGCATCTATTAGAGATTGACTTGATCACCAGTTCTTAATTGCCTTTGTTACCTTCTATGCCAGCCAGAAAAATAGATCAACTTCTCTAGCCCTATTAGGGTTGAGGAAAAAATTTGGAAGTTTGTGTAGCCTAAGATTAAAGTCTTTTGAAATTCTTAACAATAGATCTATATGTTATATTACTCCCAGAGAATGGAGTTTTCCATATTTGTAAGTATGACATAAAAGAAAAACTTCTGATCATTTGTCATAAGCATAACCATAACACCAGTGGTATTAAGTAAATACCCTATGGGTGTATGTTTGAGTGAGTGATCGTGTGTGTTTAATGTCTCCATTAAATTCAAGGAAAGGATAACTTGTTAAAAAGGAAAATGTGGAAGAGCAAAACCCCAGCAAGGTGTTACATTTCAATATTTCTTTTGTTGCATAGGTCTACTGTATGAGATAGTGAGATGTAATCCCTATATTTCCAAAGCAATACGTTTGTCTTTTAATCAGAGAATAATGCAAATATATTTTTAAATGTTAATGGACATACGAGATTATGTGAGTAGGTAGGTAATCTATAAACATAAAAAATATATCCATGGGAGAGGATGTAATTTTCCCAAATTACACATCTTTTAAATAACAGACAAAATCAAAATGTAGAAGGCAAGTAAATAATCATACTTAAAGCAGTTGTGGTAGAGATGCAAAATCAAGAATGAAAATCCACACTGTAGAAACTAATCAGCAATATTCAATACCATGTTTAAACAGCAGTGTATTTTGTTGGGTATAATATGTTTAAGTCTCAAAAACATCTGTCAATAATCCCGGCATTAATTCCTGGAAACTCTGTCATTACTGATGAAATGTTAAAGAGTTAGGCCAGGCTCATGGCTTATGGCCAGGCGCAGTGGCTCATGTCTGCAATCCCAGCATTTTGAAAGGCCGAGATGGGCAGATCACTTGAGGCGACAAGTTCAAAACCAGCCTGGCCAACATGGCAAAACCCCATCTCTACTAAAAATACAAAAAAAGAAAATTAGCGGGAGAAACATATCCATGGGAGAGGATGTATATCCTGGGGTTGGGTGTGGTGGTGCGTACCTGTAATTCCAGCTACTCAAGAGGCTGAGGAGAATTGATTGAACCTGGGAGGTGGAGGTTGCAGTAAGCTCAGATTGCACCACTGTACTCCAGCCTAAGTAACAGAGCAAGACTCTGTCTCAAAAAAAAAAAAAAAAAAAAAAAAAAAAATTAAATAGTTTTGGACTGAGACACACTCTTCATGGAGAGCCTGTTCTGTAAGTATACAGACACCTAGAAATACTTTGGAATATGAATTATAAGCAACCCAATACCTAGGTTTTTGGTCAGGTGGCTAGAGTTGCAAAATTGTAATGTCCATTTACTGCCCTTTTTGGAGTTGTACTAAAATAGATTAATTGTATTTTCAGTTTTAATTATAACTTAGTTTTATTTTACAAAGACGCAGATGCCTGGGCCAAATAATGTAGTATGCCTGGATAACATGTATTTTGAAGACTTGCTTTAAGCCTGGAGGAAAAACGTAAGATAAACAACAGCACTCTAAAGATTTGGCAGTAGAAATATTGGAAAGAGGGATACTTCCATAGCATTCCAATGTCAGACCAATCACTGATCAAAAAGGAATATTCTTAGATGAACCCTCGTTTTTAGATTTCCCCAGCTTTAAAATCATAGAGTTAATTATTCAGTTATGTAGCCATACAGTTTACACCAGTTAATCAAACATTTAGCCAACATAAATATGTTTATGAAGCATTAACTGAATGATACACAGGAATTTATTGCAAAATCCAGTGTTTTCCAAGCAACCAAACATGGGACAGAGCCATTCCATTAAAAAAAAAAGCATCCATTGACTCAAGGTAAGATGAGAAATATGAGAAACATACGATGCTTTGATTATTTTTGTAAGTAGATACGTTCAAACTAAAGAAAACTTTAACAAGGATTTGATATTTTTTCTGTCAATAGAGAAAAATATTGAACCTCTAAACATAGTATTAGTACAACAAAACACATAAATTGGAATAATATTTAAATAAAATACATATGAAAGGAAAATACCTATCCTGTTGAAATCATTTGGCTCTATGTCCCCAACTAAATCTCACGTTGAATTGTAATCCTCAATATTGGGGACAGACCTGGTGGGACCGACTCTATCTCTCTCTCTCTCTCTCTCTCTCTCTCCTGCTCCGTCACTGTGAAGATGTGCCTGCTTCCTCTTCACTTTCCACCATGATTGTAACATTCCTAAGACCTCCACAGCCATGCTTCCTGTACAGCCTGCTGAACTGTGAGTCAAATTAAACTTATTTTCTTTATAAATTTCCCAGTCTAAGGTAGTTCTTTATAGTGGTATAAGAAAGAATTAATATGCAAAATTTCTACCAGAGAAGTGGGGCATTGCTTTAAAGATAGCTGAAAATGTGGAAGCAGCCTTGGAACTGAGTAGTGGGTAGAGGTTGGAGCAGTTCCGGGACTCAGAAAAAGATAGGGTGATGAGGGAAGGCTTGGAACTTCCTAGAAACTTGTTGAATGATTTTGTTAATAGTGATATGGACAGAGATGGCCAGGCTGATGAGGTCCCGGATAGAGATTAGGAACTTACTGGTAACTGGAGTAAATGCCACTTTTGCTATGCTTTAGCAAAGAGACTAACGACATTGTGTCACTGCTGTAAAGATCTGTGAAATTTTTGAACTTGAGAGAGATGATTTAGAGTATCTGTTTGAAGAAATGTCTGAACGGTCAAGTGTTCAAGAAGTAAGCTGGCTGTTTCTAACAGCGTGTTCTTATATGCATTCACAAAGAAAAGGTCTGAAGTTGGAACTTATATTTAAAACAGAAGCAGAGTCTAAAAGTTTGGAAAAACTGTAGCCTGACTATGTGGTAGAAAAGAAAAACCTATTTTCTGGTGAGAAATTCAAGCCACCTGCAGAAATTTACATGAGTAAAGAGTGGCCAAAAGTTAATTGCCAAGACAATGGGGAAAAATGTTTCCAGGACATTTCAAAGACCTTTCCAGCAGCCCCACCCATACAGGCCTAGAGGCCTAGAAGGGAAAATGTTTTCATGCACTAGACTCAGGGCCCCACTGCTCCATACAGCCTTGGGACACAATACCCTGCTTCCCAGCCACCCCAGCTCCAGCAATGGTGAAAAGGGATCAAGGTACAGCTTGGGCCATTGCTTCAGAGGGTGCAAGTCCCAAGTCTTAGTGGCTTCTATGTGGTGTTGGGCCTGAGGGTGTACAGAAAGCAAGGGCTGAGGTTTGGGAGCCTCTGCCTAGATTTCAGAGGTTGTAGGGAAACAACTGGATGTCCAGGGAGAAGTCTGCTGCAGGAGCACGGCCCTCATGGAGAACCTCTACTAGGGCAGTGTAGAGGGAAAATGTGGGATTGAAGACGCCACACAGAGTTCCCACTGGGGCACTGCCTAGTGGAGCTATGAGAAGGGGGCCACTATCCTTCAGACACCAGAATGGTAGATATACCAGCTGCTTGCACTGTGTGCCCAGGACAAGCTGTAGGCACTTAATGCCAGCCTGTGAAAGCAGCCTCAGGTGCTGTACCCTGCAGAGCCACAGGGAAGCAGCTGTCCAAGGCCTCAGGAGCCTACATTTTTCATCAGTGTGGACCCGATATAAGACATCAAATCAAAGGAGATTATTTTTGAGCTTTAAGATTTAATGACTGCCCTGCTGGGTTTTGTATTTATATAGGGCCTGTACCCCATTGTTTTGGCTGATTTCTCCCTTTTGGAATGGGAGCATTTACCCAATGCCTTTACGCCCATTGTATCTTGGAAGTAACTAACTTGTTTTTTATTTTGCAGGCTCATGGATGGAAGGACTTGCCTTGTCTCAAATGAGATTTGGACTTGGGACTTTTGAGTTACTGCTGAAATGAACTAAGACTTGGCAGATTGTTGTGAAGGCATGATTATGTTTTAAAATGTGAGAAGTACATGAGATTTGGGAGGGGCCAGGTACAGAATGATATTGTTTGGCTCTGTGTCCTCAGTCAAATCTCTCATTAAACTATAATCCTCAATGTTGTGAGAGGCACCCTGTGGGAGGTGATTGGATCATGGGGGTGGTTTTCTGCAGTTGTTCTCATGGTAATCAGGTGAGCTCTCATGAGACCTGGTTGTTTGAAAGTTTGTAGTACTTCCTCCTTTGCTTTCCTCTCTCTCCTGCCTCAGCATTGTGAAGATGTACCTACTTCCCCTTTTCCTTCCATCATAATTGTAAGTTTCCTGAAGTCTCTCAAGCCATGCTTCCTGTACAGCCTGCAGAACTGTGAGTTAATTAAAGCTCTTTTTTTTAAAAAAAAATTACTCAGTCTCAGGTAGTTCTTTATAGCAGTGTGAAAACAGGCTAATGTACCTGTAAGTAAAATAAAACATAAATTAATTCAAATTAAGCACATAAAAATGACGATAGTGTAAAGGGGAGGAGCATAGCATTTAAAAGAAAATAAGGCAATAAATAAAGCAGATAAAAGTATGTATGATAAAGCCATCTCCATTTTCCTTAAAAAAGGTAGTGATTTTAGAGACTACATATATATAGCTACTATATATATCTCTACCGTATATATCTACTACATATCTATCTCTACTATGTATAGATAGTAGATCACTATATATACATATATCTACTATAGACATTGTCTACCATATATATATATAATATATATTAAATATATTTCTGTGTCCCTTCTTGGCCATTCTATTGACTTCCTTCATAATTAAAATTCAATGTTACTGTTCCCTGATGTCACAAATCCTGGGATCTGTTACTATACATCATGTAAAACCTGGAATTAACTAGATTACTGTTACGATATGCACATAATTTATTTTTAATAAGTTAAAACTGATTTGCCATGTTTGATGTTAATGAGTGTTATAGGGAAGAGCTCTAATGGAACAATTACTAGATTGAAACTAAGAATAATTTTCTGGGCATTGTTCACAATATTATATCATATGTATCATGTCTTCTTTACCAATATGAGAGAAATAGCTCTGGTTCTCAACATCAACATATTTTTTAACTGTTGTTGTGGTGCTATAATGAAACATTTCTTAATTTCATTGCACTGTGATGCAGGGATGATATAAACCTACATTTGCTTTATTCATTTAATGTAAATAAACTTTCTCTCTTTGTGACCGCATTAGAGTATGTGATTTCAATAAACCAGTCTTCACATTTTTTCCTATTACCCTGTAAAACTCAATGTCATTTTAGTATTGGTTGAAAATACTACTCATCACAACAGACAACTAGGAGGGCAGAGAGGTGAGGCATGGTAAACTTATGATTTCCCTAGTTTTGATTTATTGATCAAAGTGAATAAGCACATGACCTATGGTTTCATTGTGGTAAAAGACCAGCATCATATTCTATAATATTCTTTTATAATACTCTTGATACGTTACCTTGCTTTTATTCCAGTTATTCAAATACTGGCACCCATTGTCCATCAAGCCTGGAACTCCATAAGAGTCAGCTTGAAATTTCCATTAGCCAACCTTAACCTTTGTGGTACAAGGGAATGTGTCCACAGTTTTTCCTTTCCTAAGAAAAATCAGCTAGTTTTAGAACCACAAGTATTTTCCAGGAAACACTGCCATAATCACATCATCTTTTTGGCATAACTTCCCTTGCATCACTGAGAATTGCCAGTCTGTAAGTGGGATGTTTATGTGTAGAAGAAATCTACATGGAATAAATGAAGTAATAAATATAGTTTCAACTCCCCAAGTTAATTACTCTGAAATCTTAGTTCTGATACTATAGGTTCATAAATGAAAAATAAGTAAATAGATGTGAGTTAACAGTCAAGAGGTAATTTTATCTGGGAGGTAGACTTTGATTACTGCCATTTGCTACGTCACAGACTGCATCTTTGAAAGGTTGGTCAAAGAGGGAAGGAGATTATCAGTTTCTTCTGTGATTTGTTCAAATTTCTCTTTAAAAAGTAGCTGTCTCAAATGAGCTGCTGAAAAATAAGAAGCAACTAATATTAAGATATATATGTGTCTGTATGTGCACATATATACACACCCCATACACTCATACACACATGAGTTTGTATGTTGCATACTAATGAACTTAGAACACTATGGAAATTTATTGGAGGCATTAATTTATGAGGAAAATGACTACACATTCTTTCTTCTCACGTGATTACTGGACCATAGTACATTTTCCTATTACTGACTGTGTTGATAGTTTACTGCTGACAATAGCTATCTACTTTGCTCTGCCAACCTCTGCTGATATTTTAATTGCTTTCCTTTGTTTTTATACACAGTTGAAAGTTTTGAGATAAATAGCAATTAAAATATACAAATATGTTCAGTGGTAATCATCAGCCTTTTCTGTGACAAGCCAAATAATAAGACTTTGACAGTATTTAATGAGTTTATATTCCACTAAATTTAAATTACAATAGAAACATGTTTTCAATGCTAGATTACAGCAGGTGCAAAATTCAGAAGCAACTCATCTTAGTTGTCTATGCATCAAAAGTAGACCATTATTATTGACGTTATGAACATCTCCAGCATAAGGTAACAAAAGCTAGCCTTTCTCAGGGTCATGTGAAGTGAACATTCTACAGTGATTAGGTTTAAATACTCAATATGTTGAAAATTGTTTTAGCTATTTGATATTTTGCTGACAAATAAATGTCACTTATTTCTAAATCGTACTTGATTTTTATTTAATAATAATTGTGGACTAATGAAAGGCATTATGAAATGCCTTTACTTTGTTAGGAAGAGAGTAAAGGGCCAATGTCAAAGTGGGAAGTTTTATAGGTATAAATCTAATTTATGTACATCTCATTTATATATATATATATCTCATACAGATGTCATATATGTATATATATGATAAGATCATTTTTGACAAAGCACTTCTCTGTGAAATCCATGGTTTTTAATCATCTTTATGTCATATTATCTCCTGGACAATCCCCATTTCTTTTCTCTGTCTGATCAGACTCAGTTCCATGTCTGAGGTCAAACTAAGACTCATTTGTTCTGTCAAAATTATATGGTGTACACTTCAAAACATGAATTGTTCCCTTTTTTCCCATTCCTGAACTACTTCTTATAACTGTATATATGTTTAAGATGCTTCATTATTGCCAAGCTTTCAACTAAATGAGTTATTGTTATTTACTATGCACGTGATTTATTTTGTCACCCCATACAAGTAGACATTCTTGTCAGTGATTGAATACAAAATTCTCTCTTTTCGTAAAAATTGTACAATGTCTCTTACATAGTGTTCATGCAAGAAATGTTTATTGCTTTGATATTTTTTGGACAGATGATTGATGAATTTTATAGTACTGAATCAACTGCCATAAGCAGGAAAGGAAGGATGGATCATTCCTTAAATTCACAATGTCAAGTGTGTTTACCCAGTCAATATATATCTAGCCTTATTAGTAGGTCTTTTAAACTAAAACCATATAATTTAGGGATTTTGTAGTACCACTTCTCTAAGCACCAAACTAAATGAATAATTACTGAAAGCGATTTTAAAAGAACTGGAAAAGATATGTTATAAAAATACATATCTAAAGATCTTTGTAAATATGCTTCCTTATTAAAATTATTACTAAAATCTACGTTAAATTTAAAGTCAATCTAACGTTAAATTTAATTAAAATATTTTTAAAATTACTATAAGCTCCCATCTACCCATCATCATTGCCAATTATGTTGTTTCTTCATGCTTCTTTTTCAAAAATTAAGAGAAAAGTGTTTGATATTTTACTTATTAAAAAATTTTTTTGAAAGAATATAGTTTTTCCTCACTGCCAATAGTATTGAATACCTCTTTCCTTTTGAAATTCACATCAGTTCTTTTGGTGTGTGTAAAGATTGCATGAGTCTTTTTCATGAGTCTGGCATTGTTACGAGTGCTTCGTAAGTATTAAAGCATCTAAGCCTACTCTCAACTTCATGAAATACTTAACTAATATTACCTTCAGTTTAGGGATGAGGAAACTCACACAAATAAGTTGAGTAACTTGTACAAGACCATATTCTAAGAGGCGGTGGAGTTAAAAATGGAACCCAGACAACCTGATCCTGAAGGCTGCCTCATAATTCCTACCATGCCTTTCCCATTCTCCTTTTACTTTGCTGGCCCTACTCTTTCACTGCTCGAAAGCCATAATATTTCCATTTCTATTATAAATGACAAGCATACTTCACAATGTAAACATTCACTTCTAGAGAAATTTACTCATGAGTGGCTCTAACTCAACATCTCCTACTCTCCTCTGTCACTCAAAATGCTTGTTGAAAAGTTCCACTTGTGCCTTAAAGTGTTGTCAATTTGAATTCAAAGTGTTCTATGGCAGTTTAAAGAAGGGACAAAGAAGACAAAGTCTGCTTTATCATAATTTCAACAATTCTATCACTGCTTGTCCAATGATTAAGGTTAATGATATGTCTCCCAAAACCTCTGGCTAATAGCATTCTAACAATCACTGTCAATTTTTCTTCCCTTTTTCTATATGCTCTCTTTCTGTTACTGTTTACTATCAGCTCTACTCAACATCTCAGATCAAGTTTTTTTTTTTTTTTTTTTTTTTTTTAATTTTGTTAGCTGCTTTCCTACAGGAAAGATTCTCAGTATCTAGTTTTTCCACCATACTTTCTCTTCTACAATTCCTGTCTTAGTCAATTTGTGTCACTATAAAGGAATCCCTGAGTCTGGGTAATTTATAAGAAAAATTATCTCATGTTTTTGCAGGCTGTGCAAGATGCACGATGTCCACATATGGTTTTGATGAGGGCCTCACACTGCTTCCACTCATGGCAGAAGGCAAAGAGGAGCCAGCATATGCAGAAACCCTATGGGCAAGAGAGCTAGCAAGAGACAGAGGCAGGGGGTTCCATGCTTTTTTAAACACCCAGCTCTCAGGGGTACTAATAGAGTAAGGACCCACTCACTACAGCAAGGAGTGTACCAAGACGTTCATGAGGAATTTGCCTCCATGGACAAAACACCTCCCATTAGGCTCCACATCCAACACTGGGGATAAAATTTCAACATGAGTTTTGGGAGACAAACATCCAAACTATAGCATGTTCTTACTTCATTAATTTTTAAAAATACCACTTTTCAGTAATGCAGCAGTATTACTCTTCTTGTAATATTTTAAGGACATATATTCTCTAGATGATCCTGTATGAATTGTTCTAACAAAAGTCCTCCATATGTGCCAAATTATTCAACATCTTCCTTTAAATCCACATGGGTTATTGGGCCACCCTTGTCCAGATATTCCATGTTCACTCTACTCTTTACTTTTGGTCACATATGTATTTTCTTCTCTCTGGAAAAGTTGCTCTCATTTTTTTCCAATTATTGAGATTTTTTTTTTTCAACAAGATTTGTATTAAGCCCTAGCATCTCCATAAAACCTCTGTTGCTACCCTAGTAGACAGTTGTCTCTTTTCTAAACTCTTAGGTCTCATTGCATCTGTCTACTTGTTTCTTACCATGCAGTAGTGTTTTGTGGTTTCTATTGATTCCTATTTTAAGTCCTACCACAAGCACTATATCTTATTATTTGTGTGTTTGCAAAATCATTTATTTTCATTGCCATTCTGTAACACAGAGCTCAGAATATATTAAGTATTCAAATATGAGGTTGCTGATACACACAAAGTATTTCAGCAAAGCCAGTTTGAAAATATAAATAACAATAAGTACATTAATTAAAAAGCTTAGAAATAGATCTAATTAATGTACTTTAAACAGACAACTAATTTATCAGATTAAAAACGTTACATATTTTGAAGGTGATTTATCAACAAGCTGATTTTAAAATGTGATGGTTTTTCAAGATTATTTTGCTGTCCCTAATTTTTGACTCATAACTAATTAACCATGAATATGTATTTCAAAGTGTGGTGAGTGAATCAACTGAAATAAGAAGATAAAAAGTTTTGCAAACCATAAACTCAGGAGAAAAAAAAGCCAATATATTAATCAAAGATATTTAAATGTCATTGAGAATAGGAGGTTTTTTAATGTTTATGCTTTTAACTTTCAGAATTTGTTAGTACTTCAAGTTTATTTAAAATACTTTTTGGTTTGATTGCTTAATGGGTAAAACAATCGCTGTTTTATGGACTATGCTTTTAGTGCTTTTAAATAAAATATATTCAAAAAACAAGTGAAATACCTAGCAAAAACTCATCTTTAGTGAAATTCAAACAGCTGGCAATGTATTTTATTCTACCAATTGCCTTGTGTATTTTTTAGGATGATGCCATAAAAGAAACATGTTTCTTATATTCAGAATATCAGAATTTGAGTTCTTGCTATTCACTTTATCTGTAAATTTTTGTATATCATTTAACAGTCTGAACCTCAATATTATAATTTATACTCTTAAAATTTGATTGTAGGCATTTCTGGGTTGTGGGTAGAAATAACATAATGAATATTAAAACACATTATGCAACTCTTGGAAAGTAGTGAACCACAAATGTTGATTGAATCTGGATGTTAGGAATCATTAAAGCAAAAAAATAAACTGTACATTTAGATTATTCTTCTGTATATTCTAACCCAATTATAAAAGACAATTATACTTATAATTGAAAATGGGATGCTATGGTAGATATTACAACTGATACTGCAGAAACACCAACAATAAAATGAGCTACTATAAACACTTGTATTCCAATACATTTGTTAACCTAAAATAAGTGGAGAAATTCCTAGAAACATAAAACCTCCCAAGACTGAATCATGAGGAAATAGAAAATCTGAACAGAGCAGTAGTGAATGAGTAGAGATTGAATTGGTAATCAAAAAAATTCTCAAGAAAATAAGCCAAGGACCTGATGCCTTCAATGGTGAATTCCAACAAATATTTAAAGAATTAACACCAATCCTTCTCAAACTCTTTCAATAAATTGCAGAAAAGGGAACACTTGAAAACTCATTTTATGTGGCCAGCATTACCCTGATACCAAACCCAAACAAGGACATTACAAGAAAAAATTACTGGTTAATATTACTGATGAACTTGGATGTAAAAATTCTTTAAAAACTATTAGCTAACGAAATTCAACAGCACATTAAAAGAGTGGTACACATGATCAGGTGAGATTTATTCCAAGGATCCAAAGGGAATTCAACATATGCAAATCGGTAAATGTGATACACCACATTACAAGAATGAAAAGTAAAAATGATACAGTCATCACAATGGATGCAGAAAAGGCATTGACAAAATTCAACATCATTTTATGACAAAATTACTTAACAAATTAGGTTAGAAGGAATGTACTTCAACATAACAAAGGCCAAAGATGACAAGCCCACAGCTAAACATAATACTCAATGGTGAAAGCTGAAAGCTTTTTTTCAAGATCAAGACCAAGGCACAGATGCCCCTTACTTTCACCACTTCTATTCAACAAAGTGTTAGATGTCCTTGCCAGAGTAGTTGTGCAAGAAAAAATAAAAGTTACTCAAATTAGAAAGGAAAAGGTTAAATTGTCCCTGTTTATATACATACTGATTTTATATGTGGAAAACCTTAGAGACTCCATCAAAAAATTTTGGAACTACTAAGCAAATTCAGTTTCAGGATACAAATTAACATACAAAAATCAACAGTGTTCTGTACAGTAACAATAAACCATACAAAAAAATTTGAAAAAAGTCTCACTAACAGCATAAAAATACTCAAAAATAAATTTAACCCATGATGTGAAAGATCTGTACACTAAAAACTATAAACCATTGATGAAAGAAATTGAAGACAGAAACAAATGGGAATTTATCTCATGTTCTCAGATTGGAAGAATTTTTATTGTTAAAATGTCCATATTACCCAAAGCAATCTAAAGAAAAAATGCAATTTCTATCAAAATTCTAAAAACATATTTTATAGAAATAGGAAAAAAAAAGTCCTAAAATTCATATAGTATCACAAGAGGCCCCAAAAGGCACAGCAGTCTTGAGCAAAAAGAACAAAGCTGGAGGCATCCTGCTAGCTGATTTCTAAACACTGTATAAAGCTATGCTAATCAAACAGCTATGCTAATCACTGGCATAAAAACAGGCATACAGACCAATGCAATAGAGTAGAGAGCCCAGAAATAAATCCACACATAGTCAATTGATCTTTAACAAATGAGCCAAGAACATGCAATGGAGAAGGACAGTCTGTTCAATAGTGGTGTTGAGACAACTGTCTGTCCACATGCAGAATAATGAAATTGGGCAATTATCTCCCAACCATATTTAAAAATGCACTCAGAATGGATTAAAGATTTAATATAAGACCTGAAACTTCAAAACTATTAGAAGAAACCATAGCAAAAAAAAATATTGACACTGATCTGAGCAATCATTTTTTTATATGACCTCAAAAGCACAGGAACCTAAAGCAAAAATAAATAAACATTCATTTTGGAAGGAATAAACTAAGGGGCATGTATATATAGACATTCATTTTGCAGAGTGAAACATATTTATCACAGGAAGAATTTTAGATAGGGTTTTCATTTAAATTTTGTTTCCAGTAATATTGAGGGCCTGTACTATTCTAAATGTCTTTCTCACTCCAAATTGTGCTCACACCACACATTTCTTTTCATGTCCTGATTATAGCTACTCTAACGATAAAGAAGAAAATGGCCAGAAACATTTGTCTTACACAGGCACAATCTATAAAGATAAGAAATTTGATGAAATGAAATTGCTAAATATTTTCATCCATTTCCCAGAAATCTTCAGCAAGCAGACCTTCAATCTAGGATGAACAGCAGCAGTTCTCCCTGATTGTCTATATTTTCTCAGTACCAGAAAAAAACAACATCAACTGTAGGAACCTAGAGGCTACATTTACAGGAGTTCTGTTCTGGACTTCTTTTGTGTTTTCAACATGTGCATTTCATTTGGAGGAAATGATAGCCATATGGTTTTGATTCATTTACACTCAGTTCCTAAAAGTACAGTGTTTTAAAAGGTATTTGATGTCTATGGAATTTCTGAGCCTTTTTATAAACCAGTTTATAAAAACCAGAAACTTAAATTTTGCTAGCATATGAAATAAAATGCCAAATGGTTTATATATGCTAAGAAAAGTAAAACTCTCAAATCTATGAATGGATATATATATAACGGAATTGCTTGTTATCTTCACTTTCTTATTCCTAGGATTTTGTTTGCACATTCTCAGTGAAGTAAAGAATTGAAATAATTATTTACAAAGTTCATTAAAAATATCTTTAGTGAATTTATGGCTAATTCATTATTTTTAGTTTGTTTTGTAATATATAAAATTTTCATCCAAATTCCCCTGAACTACGTGCAAACATTTTTATGTCCTTGTAGCATTTATTTTGAAAATAAGACATGAATTTGAGCTGTTTGCATTCTGCTAACTGGTTTTGTGGTATTAGGAAATTCCAGAAGCCTAAAACATATTTTAGAAAACTGTAATTATAACAAGCTTTCAGAGCTATAGTTTGCCATTAATTTTTTTTTACAAAATTGTTTATTCAAGTGAAAATTCTAATTTGTAACTTGAGTATTATTTCACACTAAATAATTCAGAAATTCAGAACACCTCAGAGACAAACATATACACTGCAGATACTGGTAACTAAATAAAGAACCTAGTTCAAGTTGGTTTCCGATTGCCACTGGAATAAAATAAACATGAAGTGGAAATAAATGAAAATAAGAATTTCTTATTTGATTTAAATCATTTTTATTTCTCAAATTGAAAAATAATTTTTTTATTTTACTGCTCTGGGTCCAAAATCAACTCATTCAAATCTCTTCAATCTTTTTCTTTTTTTTTTTTTCCTTTAATGTTTGTTTTATCAAAGTCATTAGTTACCATACTGGGTGCATGGTAGGATTCAATGATGTCATAAAATCAACATGCTTTGTCAAATACTATACCTCTTACAGTCTTCTCAGCAGCTAACTGATGAATGGCATTCCTTTGGTGGGCAGAGTATCTCTCTGCATACTTACACAGTTATTCAAAAGCAGATAATTTGAGAGAACTTACATTAACTTAAAGGAGAAAATGATTTTCTAAAAGCATTATTTTGGGGTAGTGTATACTATCTGTATATACTAAAATCTTCACATGCAATTATTTACTTTTTTACTACAACATTGATTTTTACAGTGGTTGTTCTGTGTATTACAATATGCATACTTTAATTATGAAAGTAGGATTATTATTATGCCACTTCCTGAAAAATTAAACTTATAATATTAAAATGCCTTTTACCAACCACCATCCTTTCTTGCAATTGTTATCATATAGTGGAATCTGCATAAGTAATGATTTTGAAAGTTGTTATTAACTATATTTACATTTATGTTTTTCTTTGTTTCATTCTGAAGATTTGAGTTTCCATTTGGTGTCAGCTCCTTTTAGCCTAAAGAGGCTTCTTTAGCGATTTCTAATAGTGCAGTTCTACTGGTGGCATATTTTCTCAGTATTTGGTTATCACAAAGTCTTTATTATAACCATTTTTAAAGAATATTCTCACTTTATCAGAAATTCTTTGTTTAAAGTTATGATGGTAGTTTCCGGTTTTTTGAAATTTATTTTACTGTCTACTCTGACCTCCATTATTCTTAACCAAGAGTCAGTCATCTCTTACATGTTTCTTTCCCTTTTTGGGTCTAGTATTTTAGTTTTTATATTTGTTTTTTTTTTTACCAGTTTGCCACTGCAATTTCTAGATATGCTGTTACTTACATAAATTCTGAAGTTTTCCGATTTAGATGAATCTATATGTTGATGATCTAAACTTTACACTAAATTGCTGAAATCCTAATTATTTATAACTCTTTCAGAGACTTCAATTATACGAGCAATATACCTATTAGTTTTTATCCAATAGGGCACTGGTCTGCTTATTTATCTATTCTTAAAAGCTGCTTTTTTGTTTGTTTTTCACTCTCTGTTCTTTAGTGTAAATTACTTATCCTTGCTATCTCTTCAATGTCACTCACTACTTTTTGTGCTCTCTTTACTTTGTGTTAATGTTTATCAAGTGAAAATTTTACATGTTTAGTTCTACAATTTACATTTGGTTTCTATTTCTCTGCCATGATTTTCCAAATGTTCATTTTAGGTCAAGTTTTTGCTTTAGGATCATGAATATATTTACAATAGACATTTTTGTATTTTTATCTGCTGTTTCCAACATCTGGCTCATATTGAGTCTGTTGACACTTAAAAAATAGACCTATGCATTATGTTATCCTCCTTCAGTGGATGTCCGGTATTTTAAAATGCATATTGTATAATAGGGGTGATACATTACAAGAAGGTAAATTATATTGTCTTCCTTTAGCACATGACGAGATTTTATGTCTCAGATAGTAAAATACTGACAGCTTCTTCAAGCATTGCAGACTAATTTATTTAGAATATAATTTTGATAGAAAGATGATGGTATGGAGTGTGCTATACCTACAAAGTACTGATTCTTATGAGCTACTCTCTTTTAAAAAATATTTTTTTCATCAAATCATATACTTTCCCAGCTATTGTTTTTTCATTCAAAATCTGCAGGTAATGTTCATCAGACTGATATCAGAGTAAGAGAGAATATTGCTTTATTGCTGTTGGTCCTATTGTTGGTTTAGTTTTTCTTTTTAATTATTGCTGCAGTTTTAATTTTATGAATAATGAGAAATTGACGTAAATCATTTTTAGACATGTGTTTATGAAATTATGGTAACAAAGAATTTACACTCTAATCATATGCTTTATATGTTTAACAAATCCGAAAAATAAAAAAAATCCTTTACTAAATTATTTTATGTTTTTACCTTGATAATGTGTTTAGAAAGTTGCTTTTTCAGAAGCATAAGACTTATTTTATCTTTTATTTTATTAGAAATAAATAAGAAAGCACTTATTGACAATGTGAAATTGCTTTTATCCTATAGTTTTTCTCTGTAGAACACATATTTAAAAAATGAATTTTATGCTGCTGTCAATATTTCAAAATCATGTAACAAACAATTATTTAAAATATACTCAATAATATTTTAACATGACTAAACTAAAAACACATTACTTTAAAAATATATTATGGTGCTAAATAAAATATGTGTTCTGAATAAATTAAGAAGTCTCAGTAATGAATGTAAAAGCAGACAGGATTATACCCATATGTAAGAGACAGAAAAACGTTAAAGATGGAAATCCTTTTATTCTTCAAGAAGCTTTTGATTATAAAATCATATACTTAAAATAATTTCAGAGGTCATAAATACCCATTGATTGCAAGTAACTTAATAGCTTATTTAATTTTCTATTTAAGGTCTCCATATTTATAATATGGTGTCTTAACCATTCGACTTAGTTTCCAATTTGGCCTTGGTGTGTTTTAAGTCTTCCTAGATAAAACATAAGGGAAAACCAGATTGTTCCTTCACTTAAATTTTCACAGATTCTAAAAAATTTCTATAATAATGTATCACTTCTAGCAAAAACCTCATATGTGTAATAAAATAAAATATATCTTCCAAATAAACTAGCCAAGTGCCTAGTTAAAATGTCCAACCTAGAAGACTTGCATTCTCAAAGATAATTCTGTCAATGGAGTACATGCTATACACAATCTGGGTGCATCTGGGAATGCCATCTGGTTTTACCATGTATGCTTCCCCTATGGTTCTTGGGGAATAAGGGGAACTGAAAAGAATAGGAGGTGCATGATATTTGCTGTCCTGTGCTGCAATGATGTCCTTTGCTCTACCTCCAGAGTCTCTGTCTTATGGTAGCATCCACAAAACCGGGGCATATTAAGTCGTTAGGCTTCAAGCAACATAAAATCTGAGTCCTGTTTGATTTCTTGACAGTATCTATGAAACACTAGCTATGTAATCTGAAATACACCATCTACTGTAGAATATACTTTATGAATATCACAGTAAGTGATATCCACAGTGAAAAAGACCCATTAACAAAATGCTGTTATTAATGTTGTGAACAAAGCAAGCAAAAATCAGAGACAGAAATAAAAGCAGTATGTAGGATTGAAAGGAGACTTGGGATGGAGCTTATAAAGGATTGTCAGAAAATGACCCTAATTAACAGACTTTGAAGGTGAAAGGCCAATTTTAAGAAGAACCTTGTCACCAGAAGAATGGGTCAGAAAGTAACACGAGGAATCAGCATGTGCACCGTATCTCAAATGACAACACTGATGTGTGTTAGAGAAAGTTACATCTACTAGTATAGCTAGAATATATGGCGCGAGAAGAAGAAGGAAATAGAAAATGGGTGTATGGTGTTAAAGAAAAAAAATATTCTGATGCCTCTTAAAATTGGCAAGAAGAAATTTGAGGGATTGGGCTCAATTCAAATTGAATGTAAAGTAAAGACCGCTGGGGATCTGAAGCCAGGGAGCAATGCAATGGGGTCAGTAGATGAAAAATCACTAAGAGGGGAGATCAAGGGTAGGACAGTTCTTACTAAACTGACCCAACAAAATTCTTGAGATAGGCAGGTCAAGGATATATACATCAAGGGTGGGGTGAAGAAATTTGAGCAGATATCAAGGATGATCAGGTATCAAAGGTGGAAGGAGGAGTCTTACAAAAGAGACATAGAATGATTCTTGCTAAGACAAGCCTATTGGTAGAAGACGGTGCTTGTGTCAACAGAAAAAGTGAGGATTATAAAACATTTTATAGACCATAGAAAGTAGTTTACTTTCTAATTAAGATACAAAAGATAGCCATGAATACTTTTTTTTTTTTTTTTTTTTTTTGAGACGGAGTCTCGCTCTGTCGCCCAGGCTGGAGTGCGGTGGCCGGATTTCAGCTCACTGCAAGCTCCGCCTCCCGGGTTTACGCCATTCTCCTGCCTCAGCCTCCCGAGTAGCTGGGACTACAGGCACCCGCCACCTCGCCCGGGTAGTTTTTTGTTTTTTTTTTTTTTTTTGTATTTTTTAGTAGAGACGGGGTTTCACGGTATTAGCCAGGATGGTCTCGATCACCTGACCTCGTGATATGCCCGTCTCCGCCTCCCGAAGTGCTGGGATTACAGGCTTGAGCCACCGCGCCCGGCCATGAATACATTTTTATTAGAAGAGCAAGAAGATTGACTTTTTTCCCAGGGGTAACTTCTGCTGCTATGTGAAGAGCCAGGACTTGAAATCAATGATATTTCGACCTAGTTATGAAAGTGGATTATCAAAACTTAATCAATTTTTATGATTTACATAGAAATTCTACTAAAATATCCTTTTCTACATTTTCCAACAGTTAAAATAGAAAGTGAAAAATCTATTACATATCTATTACCGAAGTTTTTCGTGTTTATACCTTTTCCTTGTGAGACTGAAATTGTTTCTTTTGATTTTATTTTTAAAGCTTTATTTCATAATTGTATTATTTATGGCACAAGTAATACATGCATATTTTTGAAAATCAATCAGTACAGATAAACAAAGGAAAAATTGTTATAAGTCATTTGTTATTACTATCGGAAAAAAGCACTACTAAGATTTTGATGTATAATGTTCTAGACTTGTGTGTGTGTGTATTCATATATAGATACTTTTTTTCCTATTTTTGGGGGGTAACAGATGGTGTTTGGTTACCTGGTTAAGTACTTTAGTAATTATTTCTGAGATTTTGGTGCACCCACTACCAAGCAGTGTAGTCTTTTCTCCGTTGCCCCCCTCCCACTCTTCCCACTGAGTCCTCAAAGTCCATTGTGTCATTCTTATGTCTTTGCATCCTCATAGCTTAGCTCCCACGTATAAGTGAGAATATACGATATTTGGTTTTCCATTACGGACTTCCTTCAGTTAGAACAATGGTCTCCAGTTACATTCAGGTTGTTGCACATGCCATTACCTCATTCCTTTTTATGACTGAGTGATATTCCCATGTGTGTTTGTGTGTCTGTGTGTGTGTGTATATGTGTGTGCATAGATAGATAGATAGATAGATAGATAGATAGATAGATAGATAGAGATAGTTTCTATGGCATATATGTGTGTGTGTGTGTATATATGTATATTTATTTAGAGAGAGAGAGAGAGACAGAAGGAGAGCGATGTCATTTTCTTTATCTACTCGGTTGATGGGCATTTGGGCTCACTCCATATTTTTGCAATTGCAAATTGTGCTGCTATAAAGATGCCTGTGAAAGTGTTTTTGTTGTTATTGTTGTTTGTATGACTCCTTTTCTTCTGGGTAGATTGCCAACAGTGGAAATGCTGATCAAATGGCAGATCTACTTTTAGTTCTTTAAGGAATCTCCACATTGTTTCCTATACTGGTCATACTAGTTTACATTCCCATCAGCAGTGTAAACATGTTCTCTTTTCACCATATCCATGCCACCATTTATTATTTTTTGATTTTTTAATTATGGTCATTCTTGCAGGAGTAAGGTGGCATCAAATTGTGGTTTTGATTTGCATTTTTCTGATAATTAGTGATGCTGAGCAATTTTTCATATGTTTGCTGGCCATTTGTGTGTCCTTTGTGAATTGTCTATTCATGTCCCTAGCCCCCTTTTTGATGAGATTGTTAGTTTATTTCTTGTTGATTTGTTTGAGTTCCTTACAGACTCTGGATATTAGTTCTTTGTTGGATGCATAATTTGTGAATATTTTCTCCCACTCTGTGGGTTGTCTATTTACTTTGCTGATAATTTATTTTGCTGTGCAGAAGCTTTTTAGTTTAGTTAAGTCCCATCTATTTATTTTTGTTTTTGCTACATTTACTTTCGGTTTCTTGGTCATAAAGTCTTTGCATAAGCCAATGTCTAGAGGGGTTTCCCTGATGATATCATCTAGAATTTGTATAGTTTCAAGTCTTAGATTTAGATATTTGATCCATCTGGAGTTGATTCTTATATAAGGTGAGAGATGGGGATCCTGTTTCATTCTTCTGTATGTGGCTTGCCAATTATCCCAGCACCATTTGTTGAATAGGGTGTCTTTTTCCCACTTTATGTTTTTGTTTGTTTTGTCCAAGACCAATTGGCTGTAAGTATTTGGCTTTATTTCTGTGTTCTCTATTCCATTCCATTGGCTATGTGCCTACATTTACACAAGTATCATGCTGTTTTGGTGACCATAGCCTTGTAGTATAGTTTGAAGTCAAGTAATGTGATGCCTCCAGATTTGTTCTTTTTGCTTAAGCTTGCTTTTCTTTTTTTTCTTCCATATGAATTTTAGGATTTTTTCTAGTTCTATGAATATTGATGATGATATTTTGATGGGAATTGTATTGAATTTGTAGATTGCTTTTGACAGTATGGTCATTTTCACAATATTGATTCTACCCATATATGAACATGGGATGTGTTTCCATTTGTTTATGTCATCTATGATTTCTTCCAGCAGTGTTTTCTAGTTTTCCTTGTAGAGGTCTCTCACCTCCTTGATTAAGTATGTTCCCAAGTATTTTTTTTATTATTATAATTGCAACTACTGTAGAGGAGTTGAGTTCTTGATTTGATTCTCGACTTGATCACTGTTGGTGTATAGCAGTGCTACTGATTTACTGTACAATCATTTTGGATCCTGAAACTTTACTGAATTAATTTATCAGTTCTAGGAGCTTTTTGGATGAGTCTTTAGCATTTTCTAGGTATATAATCATGTATCATCAGTGAACAGTGACACTTTGATTTCCTCTTTACTAGTTCAGATGTCCTTTATTTCTTTATCTTGTCTTATTGTTCTGGGTAGGACTTCCAGTACTACGTTGAACACAAGTGGTAAAAGTGAACATTCTTGTCCTGCTCCAGCCTCAGGGGAAATGCTTTCAATTTTTCCCCATTCAGTATAATGTTGGCTATGGGGTTATCATAGATGGCTTTTATTTCTTTACAATATGTCCCTTCTATGCCAGTTTTGCTGAGGGTTTTAGTCATAAAGCAATGCTGGATTTTGTCAAATGCTTTTTCTGCATCTATTGAGATGATCGTGTGATTTTTGTTTTTAATTCTGTTTATGTGGTGTATCATGTTTATTGACTTGCATATGTTAAAATATTCCTACATCCCTGGCATGAAACCCACTAGATTATGGTAGATTATCTTTTGGATATGCTGTTGAATTCAGTTAGCCAATATTTTGTTGAGGATTTTTGCATCTGTGTTCATCAAGGATATTTGTCTGTAGTTTTCTTTTTTGCTATGTCTTTTCCCAGTTTTGGTATGAAGGTGATACTGGCTTCATAGAATGATTAAGGAGGATTCTTTCTCTATCGTCAGAATCAGTGTCAATAGGACTAGGTACCAATTCTTGTTTTAATGTCTGATAGAATTGAGTTGTAAATCTATCTGGTCTTGAACTTTCTTTTGTTGGCAATTTTAAAATTATCATTTCAATCTTTCTGCTTGTTATTGGTCTGTTCAGAGTTTCTATTTCTTCCTGGTTTAATCTAGGATGGTTTTATATTTCCATTAATTTATTCATCTCCTCTAGGTTTTCTAGTTTGTGTGTGCCAAGGTGTTCATAGTAGCCTTGAATGATGTTTTGTACTTCAGTGGTATCAGTTGTAATATCTTCCATTTCATTTCTAATTAACTTATTTGTACCTTTCTCTTCTTTTCTTGGTTAATTTCACTAATGGTGTATCAATTTTGTCTATCTTTTCAAAAAAAAAAAAACCCAGATTTTTGTGTATCTTTCATTTTTGTTTGTTTGCTTGAATTTCATTTAATTCTGCTCTGATCTATGTTATTTCTTTTCTTCTGCTGGGTTTAGGTTTGGTTTACTCTTGTTTCTCTAGTTTCTCGAGGTATGACCTTAGATTGCCTACTTGTGCTCTTTCAGACTTTTTGATGCAGGCATTTAATGCTATGAACTTTCCCTTAGCACCATTTTTGGTTTATCCCAGAGGGTTTTGGCTTGTTTTGTCACTATCAATGTTCAGTCAAAGAATGTTTTTGAATTTCCATCTTGGTTTCATTAATGACACAATGATCATTTAGGAGCAGATGATTTAATTTGCATGTATTTGCATTGTTTTGGAGTTTATTTATAATTTTATTTCACTGTGGACTGAGAGAGTGTTTGATATAATTTCATTTTTTTATTTCACTTTTTTTTAAGATGGAGTCTCACTCTGTCACCCAGTCTGGAGTGCGATGGCATGATCTTGGGTCACAGCAACATCCACCTCCCAGCTTCAAGCACATTGGGAGGCTGAGGTCAGTGGACCACTTGAGATCAGGAGTTCAAGACCAGCCTGGCCAACATAGCAAAATCCCATCTCCACTAAAAATACAAAAATTAGTTGGGCACCTGTAATCTGCTGCCTCCTTGATGAGCTTACTAATCAGCCTTCTGAATTCTTTTTCTGGCAATTCAGAGATTTCTTCTTGGCTTGGATCCCAGACTTCTTGGAGGCTTTGTTCATTGTTTAAAATTCTTTCTTCTTTGTCTTTATTGCATTGGGTTAATTTGAAGCCTTGTCTTGAAGCTCTGAAGTTCTTCCTTCTACTTGTTTAATTGTATTGTTGAGACTTTCCAGTGTATTTTGCATTTCTCTAATTGCGTCTTTCATTTCCAGGAGTTGCAATTTTTAAATTTATGCTATTTATTTCTCTGTGTTTCCATCCATATCCTGTGACTTTTTAAACATTTCTTTAAGTTTTTATTCACCTTTCTCTGCTGCCTCCTTGATGAGCTTACTAATCAGCCTTCTGAATTCTTTTTCTGGCAATTCAGAGATTTCTTCTTGGCTTGGATCCATTGCTGATGAGCTAGTGTGATCTTTTAGGGGTGGTAAAGAATCTTGCTTTGTCATGTTACCAGCATTGTTTATCTGGTTTCTTCTCATTTGGATAGAGTACATCAGAGGAAAGATCTGGGGCTCAGGGGCTGCTGTGTAGATTCTTTTGTTCCGCAGGGTACTCCCTTGATGTGGTGCTCTCCCTCTTCTCCTGGGGATGGGGCTTCCTGAGAACTGAACTGCAGTGATTGTTATTTCTTTTCTGGGTGCAGCCAACCCACGGAGCTACCAGGCTTCAGGGTGGTACTAGGGAGTGTCTACAAAGAGTCCTGTGATGTGATCTGTCTTCAGGTCTCTCAGCCATGGACACCAGCACATGCTCCCGTGGTGGTAGCAGGGCAACAGACTCTGTGTGGGACCTTAGTCAGTAATTTTGCTTAGTGTGCTGGTTTTCTCAATTGCTGGTTGTGCTAGCAGTAAAATTGTTCCATGGACAGACTCAGGACCTCTGGTTAGTCAGGATGTTACAGGTGGTGGAGTTAACAGTTGTTTTCTTCTTTCTTGGGGCAGGGTTGTTCTTTTATTAGTTGCTGTAATGGTTTGTATTGGTTGGCCTCCAGCCAGGAGATGGTGCTGGTGCTTTCAAGAGAGGATCAGCTGCAGTAGTATAGGGAGGATACAAGCTTGCATTAGGGTTGCTTGGATAAGTCCTCAGGCTTTTCAGGCAGTGGGCAGGGCTATAGAGCTCCCAAGAGACTGTCTTTTGTCTTTGGCTACCAGGGCAGGTAGAGAAAGACCATCAGTTGGGGGCAGGGTTAGGTGTGTCTAAGCTCAGACTCTCCTTGGGCAGGGCTTGCTGTGGACACTGTGGAGGATGGGGGTGTGTTTCTCAGGCTGATAGAGTTACGTTCCCAGGGGCATTATGGCTGCCTCTGCTGCATCATACAGGTCACCAGGAAAGTGGGGGAAAGCTGGCAGTGACAGGCCTTACTCAGCTTCCATGCAGCCAGAAAGACCAGTCTCACTCCTGCTGTGCTCCCACAATAGCACCCAGTTTATATCCAGGAAGGTGGTAATGAGCAGGGATGGGAATGGGAACTTACCCCAGGCCACAAGCCTCCCTGCTAAGAAAGCAAGCAGGGCTCTCAGGCTTCCTCCCTCCCCACTGCAGCTTCTGTGCTCCAATCTGCACTTCCTGTTCACTTCCCACTCCCAGATTCTGCCCTGGAAAATTTACACTTAGTCAAAATTATTAAATATTTCCTCTGGAAGTTTCCTTCTCCCTGTGGTCTTTCCCCAGTTTCACTGGCAGCCTTCCCCAAGTACCCCTGTGAGATAAAGTCAGAAATCGGTTCCCTGGTTTTCCATGGGGACTGGGAGTGCCTATAGGGCTCGTCCTGCTGTTTCTTCTACTTTTATATTTTGCATGGCTATCTAAATTCATTTCACCTCTGGGTAAGGTTAAATCCTTCTCCTGTGATCTAGATTTTTAGGCTCCCCTGCGAGGATGTGTGTCGGGAGGCAGACTTTCCCCACCTCACACTTTGTGCACTCACTGTGTTTCGGCTGTTTCTCAGAGTTTGCAGCAGCAAACCTTTTCTTTCAAAGGGTCTGTGCATTCTTTCTGTTTTCTCGTTATGTTCCTGCAGTAGCTCTTAGAGCAAAAGATCACAATGTGAATCTCCACACGCAGTTCTGTCCATCTGAGTGGGAGATGCAAGTTAGTGTTGCCTCCTATCTGCCATTTTTCAGGATCCATATATCAGTTTCTTTTTATTTTAAATGTTGCAAAATGTAGCTACTTAGTGATTAATCTTACCATAACATTGAAATCAGAAAGCACATAACCCAAATTCAACCCATGCAGTCTGTATTATTCAGCAAACTTGTATAGTAAATTAAGCTCCCAGGTCAACCTATGTTCTGTCATTTTTGATAAGAGCAAAATGAATTAAGGTAATAGAGCTGGCCTGATTATATTACCTGATTAGCAAGATGAGGCAGGTTAAAATTCCTCAGTGACATATCGTGTATATAAATAGTGCTCTCGGCAGAGAGTAATAGAAGTAGCCATAATCCAGGTCAAACCAGGATCATGATCTCTTTTGATGGATACATTTTAAGAATTTATAACATGATACTTTATAATAGTTCAATAACCACTACATCAATAGTGATATATACACGATATGTCACTGAAGAATTTTAACCTGCCTCATCTTGCTAATCAGGTAATATAGAGGGTTTGGTGAGTAAGGAGAATGATAGTAATGTTTACAACAGAGTTACAACCTATGGAATGATAGTTTTAAGAATCAGAATTAGAAATCACAATGAAATATTCTACTATGGTAAGGACAGATTAAAAACAAGCAAAAAAAAAAAAAGGGCACATGCTATTCTTTTTTCACATATTTAAATTATATTTCTATATGGATTAAATATATTTCCTTCTAAATATTCTTTCACTCAGGAGACAAAAAACATTGTATTGGGCATAGTTTTAAAAAAATATTCTCACAATCCACGAACTCTTCCTGTTAGTGCTTATTTGGAATCACTCACCTTGAGACCTTGGAAAAGGATCTTATGGAAGAAACTTGGAAAATTTTGGCTCATGGTAGCAGCAAATGTGATCCCCTCAGAGAACTCTGCTACAGAAATAGCTTCACCTGCAAATGTATAGAAACAGAAAGACAATACAAATTATTATTCTCTTGAATTGTAAGACTGTCTACAGTATAGGAAATGGAAAAGATAAGCAGCCATCCCTCTTGAGAAAAAAACAAAGAAATCTCCTCTTCTCTCTCTCTCCATACATAGCTCACCAGCATAGGGGATTGAAGATCTTCACACACCTGGCTTTTGTTACATATCTGAGGGAATCTTTAAGTTATATAGGTATCTAAAGTCCTTGTGGTACAGATTATTTGACAAAGAACCAACTCAACAGAGATTGTAGTTGTTTTGCTGCAAAGATAATTGGCAGGGAAAGCATAAAAACAAAATCCAACAGCACTAGAACTGTCAGGAAAAGGTATATGACAGTGGCTTATTGAAGGTTTCCAAGAAAGATAGGGACGTTATGAATAGAAGGTATAGGCACAATAAAATGAGTAAGCAGCTTCAAAAAATAGAAGGATATGAGAATTATTGTATTATGTGGAATTACATGGAATACATTTTCCTTAGTGGTACAAAAATGTGTGAGCATCATATATGATTACTTGGTTCAATGAGAATCGAAGAATGCCCTAAAGCACTATTGAGTTTTATATATTTCCTGTTTTAAAGTGGAATTTTTTGCATTTCAATAGTATATTTCTACATGAATACATTAAACACCCACTGTTTGGAGGACCTCATCTGGTGTCTAAAAAAGAGCAAGGGCAATTATAAACATATATACACACACACACACTAATATATGTATGTATCATAAATAGCATTACATATATGTATATATGTGAATATATGTATCATAAATAGCATTACATATATGTACATATGTGAATATATGTATCATAAATAGCATTATATATAATGCCTATATATGTGTGTATATGTGTGTGTGTATGTATGTTTGTGTATACCTATATATGATTCAGGGCATGGGAGCCCAAAAATTGGGGCTGAGCTCAGAATGGTTCTTGGCTTCACTCAGGAAAGATTTCAACGACAAGTTGGTGGTCTTAGCAACTTTTGTTGAAGCACAGTGTAGGTACTGCTCTTTGTGGAGCAGGGCTACCCCATGGGTAGTGTGCCTAGAGTAGCAGCTCAAAGGCAGTTCTGCAGTCATATTTATACCCATTTTTAATTTCATGCAAACTGATGAGCAGATTATGTGGAAATTTCTAGCAAAAGTGTGGTATCTTCCAGGTTGTTAAGTTATTGGTATGGAAAGAGGTGGTAACTTCCAAGTGTTGCCGTGCTATGGAAAACTGCCATGACAAACTGGTGGGCATATCTTACAAAGAGGTGCTTTCCCCTCTTCCCTGATTTAACTAGTCCTCAATCTAGTTTGTCTGAGTCCCACCTCCTACCTCACAAGCATGCATTATTTACATTAGAGTATTTAAATAGGTAGTTTAAAATATGTGGTTATATCCCATGATCCCATGATAACTAGCATAAAAAAAGTGCAAAGTAAAACAAAAGATGTCTACCCACAGATTGTAGACTAAGTGTCAGAAGATTTCAGAGAGGACCTGAAGTCCAAGAAAAAAATTGAATAGTAAATACTAATTTTCCTTACTGGCAATTGGCTTTTCCAGAGAGAGGACAAATATTTTTCAAAATTCAAAGGAATATAGGGTAAAAATAGTGTTCCAGGGACTAGAAATAATTTATTAAGACCAGTGTTTAAGTTGGTATGGAGGATGAGATGAGTGATACTGGCAACATCTCAGCCATTGAGACTTACAGAGTAGAGCTGAGTTTCTAACTGGGCTGTTCTTGAGGGTCAAAGTGGTTGGGAGTTGGTCTTGTTTGTGAAATAAAAGGGTCAAGTTTCTTTCATAACTGTAAGTTCATTTAAAGAAAAGTGCACTATAGCTGCATACATAGAAATGGGCCAAATTACTTTGATTAATATTTCAAGAAGAGAGAACACTTAATATTTTCTGTAAAATGTTAATAAATGCTCATAACCTGTGCTTTGTCAGCAACAAACATGAAAATCACTAGTTAAAAGTGTTTGAAGAGTTCTGCTTTTTAGAAAACAAATAATACAAATTATATTTCCTTCAAAATTTCAAAGGAAACATCTTAACTATGTGATGTACATGTTAATACTTTTGCATAGAGCATATAAAAGTGAAGGCTAACGAAAATGTGTATGTCTGTTGATAGTAACCTGATTCAAAAGAAAAAAAGCGAAGTTATTGGTTCATTGGTACACATTCACATATGACTTAAGTGCAAATTTACTTCTAAAATGCAAATATTTTAGATGTTTACACAATAATGTGGCTTCGCATGCTTAACTTAGTCACAAAATATACCAGGACATAAATCCATTGCTTGCTATAAGATTGGAAAGCAGTGAAAATATTTCATAAAATATGGATTTGTTAGCAGAAAAGAGTTTTCTTTCTTACTTGATATTCATTGCCTTCTAAAATATTTTTAGAAAATATATGCAAATCTTTGGTAAAAACAAAATAAATTACATAAAATTATATCAGTTTCAGATTAGGATATTTATCAATGTTTTAATTTGGGGCAGCAGAGACAAATAACTCCATTTAAACTCTGATATTTCTAGTTTTCAGAAATGGAAAGTAGATTGTGTCTTCAATCATTCCTTCCTGTTCTCCTTTATATTTTCACTTAATGTAAAACAGGAGGAGAGAAAATAGATGTCTCCAGAATAAAAGCAAAGCAAAGTTTATCACATTTTGAAAGATCAAAGAGGAAGCGACAGAGGGAGGGAAGGAGGGAGAGAAGAAAGAGAGAGGGAGAAAGGGAGACAGGGAGGGAGGAAGTGAAGAAGAAAAGGAGGGCAGGAAGGAAGGAGGGAAGGAAGGAAGGAAGGAAGGAAGGAAGGAAGGAAGGAAGGAAGGAAGGAAGGAAGGAAGGAAGGAAGGAAGGAAGGAAGGAAAAGGAAGGAAGGAAGGAAGGACAAAGCAAACAAAAAACACACACAGAGAAAATTAGCCGCTATGGTAAATAATTTTTATCTCCAAACCATAATAGTTTCCAAACACAGGGATTTCAGGTATATGCCCTTATTACAAAATTTTCACTAGGGGAAGTTTTGTGTATGTGAGAACTAAAAGTATTACAAAATAAAAGTGTATAGGAAGAGTTTGCATATAGCATCTAAATTTTGATTACCAGCTACTTATTAGAGTAAGAAAATGTTGGGAAATCAAGAAGTATCACAGATAATGAATTGTTTTGTTTTCTGAGAAGTTGGTGCTAGAGAGTGGAGAATACTTCTTTGGTGTTTGTACTGGCAAACAGACCTTTCTGCTGGTTAACAATGTCTACACATTTCCAGTGTTTATTTAAGGGAAACCTTGTAGAATCAATGAAGTGATGAGGACAGAAGAAACAAAAGGAATGAAAGTAGAAAGTACAAATGAAGATTAGGTTATTGAATATGAGTGTAAACATTTTATTTGTGGTAGCAATATTGATAACATTAATTCAAGAATGTCAGATAACAGTAGCAAGACTATTATTTGAAAATAACAAGTATCAGCAATAGAGCCCAGAAATTGTTATCTACCTCTGCAACCAGGAGTGGGTAAAATTTTTCTTGTATCATTACTTTTGTGTCATTATTAATAAGTTAACATGAAAGTGTGTGTAAATAAACCAACAATGGAATATACTGACACATAGTCAGGATTCTAAAGATTTTAGTTTTGTCCTTTACTCATTTCTCAAAGGTTCTAACGAACAGATTTCCATGGCAAAATTATTTTTCAAAAAGCAATGGAAACAGTGACATTAGCAATCACAGCAGCAGCAACAATAAATACCATTAAATATCATTGCTGCTGCTGTGGCTTAGAACATGATAGCTCACAGCATGGCATCTTGGCATGCTGAGTACCTTGGAGTAAAAAACATTAGAAGGGCCTTAGAAGTAAGCTCTTCCTGACCTCCTCCCATCCTCCTGTCTCCCACCTCTCCTTCTCACACTAAAGAGAATCCTAGAAGCCAGAATTCTTATACCCCAAGGACAGTCATAGAAACTAGAACTCCTCTCCCAGAAAGCAAGCCATAAAATGTAAAGAGATCACCCTCTTCCTTCTCCCTTTAAGAGTCTCATTCCAGAGAGGTACTGCCCTATTTCTGGGGAGTGGAAGCGGGGAAGAGGTCATGCTACACAGGCAGACCGACAAGAATCTTTGTACAAAGGACTTGCTGGATTTCTCACCTCAGTGTATTATCATCATTAGATTATACCTTTTGGTACAATCCTGTTTTTACATGGCTGACCCTTCTTTATATCCCAGGTATAAAGTTTTCCCTGGAGTCTTTGAGTCTTCATTGCTGATCTCCCATGTCACATAAAATTTTGATTAAATACATTTGATATGCTTTTCTTTTGTTAACATGTCTTTTGTTATAAGAGTGTTGGCTTTGAACCTTATGGTGGTGAGAAAAAGCTTTGCACCCTTCCTCCCTATGCTGCCAACCTGTATACCTGATGTTGATGATTATTTATGTGGAAAACAACTTGGAGTGTCTGATTTAGATTCTTGTTTTCTTGCCATTGTTTTATCGATGTATATAAGGATTATATTATTTGTGAGATATTGATTCAAAAATTGTTTCTGTTATTCATAAAATTTGTGAAATGGTTGAACAATTAGACATTAAAATGAATTGTTGTTATTATTATTGGGAACATGGAGATAGTTTATCATCAAATACAGTTCTACACATTGGCTTTTTTCCAATTAGATATATTCTTTTCCAAAAATAGTTTTCACGTAACTCTTTTATTGGTTTCCTTGTTGATATATTGGAATTATTAATCATGGGAAAATCTTTTTATTTTTATTATTTGAGACAGAGTATTGCTCAGTCGCCCAGGCTGGGATGTGCAGTGGTATAATTTCGGCTCACAGCAAGCTCCACCTCCAGGGTTCACGCCATTCTCCTGCCTCAGCTTCCCAAGTAGCTGGGACTACAGGCGCCCGCCACCATGCCCGGCTAATTTATTTTTGTATTTTTAGTAGAGACGGGGTTTCACCGTGTTAGTCAGGATGGTCTTGATCTCCTGACCTCGTGATCCACCCGTCTCGACCTCCCAAAGTGCTGGGATTACAGGAGTGAGCCACCATGCCCGGCCGGGAAATCTTGTAAAATAACATGCCAAATGTAAAATTAAATGCCTTAGCTGAATTTTTTCACCTTTGTGGGTTTTAATTATATGATACTTTTCTTTGAATATGATACTTTTTATTGATAGATGATACATATCCTACCTATATTTGAAAATATATTTCCTTACTAAAAATTATTGACATTTAACGTCTTCCATTGTCTCCCTGCTTAATCACAATAGTGACTGAAATTAGTATGTAGTAACATGTTTAGGAATTAAAACTAGGATTCTAATGTATGGATAAAACTGTGCAAATGTAGATATATTACAAAGAATATCCGAAATCCCTATGATATGTCGAAGATCTAGAAATAGTAAAGAATGAGGTAAAAATAACTTAAGAAAATTATTATTTAAGCTGTTGGAAAATTACAGCATCTCAAACAGATTTAAAATTGATTACTTTGGCCACCTACATTAGCTTGATTAATTCAATATGGTCTATTACTCTACTAGCCTCGTAAATGTGACAGCAATATTTACATGAAATCTGAAAAGTGTTTCATGAAACATGATAAACCCATAAAAACTGCAAGGTATATGCCTTCTTTTAGATGTTCGATCATTTATAACCTCTAATATTCAGATGAAGTTGAGTCATAAGTAAAGAACAAATCTGTCTTAACAGTGCTTATTTTAGTAATTAGCTGTTATGAAGTGACTTATTAACTAATCAGTACATGATAGTTAAAAAAAAGAATTTTCTCTCGTGTGCTAAAATAGAAAACACCTATTTTACTATCATGCTACCAAATATAGGTTAAATAAATTTAAATTATTTTGTAAAATGTAGTTTATATTTTCAGTTAAAGAAATTTTAGTAAATTGCTTTTCGGGTTAATTTAAAATATAATCTTGATATTTATATCAAGACAGAAAAGGACATACACTTAATAAGTTCTCCATATCAATCATATGAAATAATCATTTCACATATATGAAGACTTCAATACGTTTTAATTTTCATATGAAATAAAATGCAATGTGTATGAGGATAATTATAGGTGAGAAGTTGGTATCACCTGTGACTGTCTTGATATATTAGATATTCATATATTGGATATTGCCTGTTGACAACTGTCTATTGAGATATTGGATGTTATCTATTGTCTATTGTCCTTTGTTGGTTTAAATTATATGATACTTTTCTTTGAAAATGGTATTAGACAATATCCAATATATTAATAGAAAATTGTCAATAGACAATATCCAATATATCCAATATTGTCTGTTGTCTATTGGACAATTGTCCATATTAGATAACTGTCTATTGATGTATTGGACATTGATAATTGGATATTGTCTATTGACAATTGTGTGTTGATATATTGGATTTGTACAAATATATGTCAATGAAGCCAGGAGAATAAAAGCATCATTTTTCTCAGAGAGAAGCACTGTGATTCTGGGTTGCATATAATACCCAACATCCTAGAAAATTAAATGTTAGATGTTTTCCAAATTATCCTTGTAAAAGACCATCCTTCAATAGTTATGTTCTAGATGTTTGGGTGAAGTATAGATGCATATATCATGCACACACATGTAAATACATGCATATATATATATATATATATACACTCATACCCAAACACACACCTACACTTTCATTTGTAACAACTACCACCCTGTAAAGCTGCCATAGCTAACAATTTTTTCCATTGCATATTACATTTATCTTTAAACCTAAGGAAGCAATGAAAGGAAATTTAAAATTGACTCATATTCTCATATATATGAAATGATTAAATTTCTATTTCTCAGCATATTACAATTATCTCCTTTGGCCTCCATGACCAAAACCATGTGTTTACTTGTGCCTTCAAAAGGATTTCTCAGCTCTTTGAGCTTCCTTACCTTACTCCCTTCCCTAACCAAAGTCAGTGTCCCTAAGGACATCTCTTTAGACTGATTCTCTACTGACTGCACTCTACCTCGGCTAATGTGTCCACACTTACAGTTTCAAATACTATTTCTGCTGTTTTTTCCAACTTTTGCTTTACTCGCATCAATCTTTTCTTCTCACTATCACCATCATCTTTCAGGTTTATCTCTGTTTACAACCAGAATATGTCAATATCTGAATACTGACAAAAACACAAAATGAGATAAACTTGTTAAGATTGACGCAATAGGTATTCCCATATCAGTTTTATATGAATGAAAATTAATTTTTTTTGTTTCAGTCTCTATATCATTTAGCTTGATGGCTTGAGCTTTTACTTTAAAATTTTCTCCAAATATACTATTTTGGGTGTTCTTTTCTTTCAACAAAATGATTTACGTATTTTCAACATATCTTCAGTAACTCCTAGATTAAATAATCTTGGCATGCAGATTTTATTTTTTTAATTCTTACAAATTCAATCTGTCTTATAGAATCACCAGTGTAGAATATGAAAAGGTTAATTCCAAGGTGGAAATTTATTATTGGAGAATCCAAATCTTCAGCTTCATATGTGATAGCAGGAATGACTAAACCTCTGCCTATAATTTTGCATACAGAATTTTTAAATAGTCTATGTTACACTGAAAGATATAATCCATGTTTCCTGATAGATAATGTTTTTTTTCTCAAAATTATATGTAAGTTTTTTTTATCTACAATGTCTAAGTTTACTTAGACCTAGTTGTGTGCTAAAATCCAAACCAAAAGAAAGGATTCACTGTTCTGTCACTAAAATTATTATTGCTACCATTGATTCAAAAGCTGGAGTCATTATCATGAATAGTAATTTTCAATTAAAAAAACTTTCAAGTTAGGTGTTATTCAGTATTGGGGGTGTGGCCAAAAAAATTCGAAGTCTTCTGAAAATGTGTGCCTTTTTAAAAAATCACTATTAGTAAGATACATAAACAAGGCAAAGAGTGATAAAAATGGAAGTAAATCATTATTTTCTAGCATAAAATATTTTAAAATATAATGAGTTAAATTGTTTATTTAGCCTTGTACCTGATAAGTAAAATAAGCAAGAGGTAACGAAATAACAGTACTGAAAACCATTTACTTATAAATAATAGTAATCTGCTAGTAGAGAATAAACGTTACTCTAACACTGCCTTGTAGTCATGTCTTGTAGCTATTAGTTTATGGAGATCTAATTTAATAATTGTTCTGGCTAATTGCTGTTACAGAAACTAATTTCCTCCTTTCTTGATTATTATATTGAGAGAGCTGAATGAATAGGCTCTTTGCTAGACTGTTGGCATTTAGTTCATTCAATGTAGAGAAAGTGTGTACAAATGTTTCCATCAAATATTAGACTGCAGAGATTTTGTTTGCAGGGCCCTTATCTATATAATCTATTTATCTATCTAATCTGTCTATCTATCTGTCCATCTATCTATCTATCAATCTATTTATCTATCTATCTATCTATCTATCTATCTATCTATCTATCCATCCATCCATCCATCCACTTACCTACCTACCTGTCTCTCGAGCTATGGAGCTATCTATGCTATATTTTTATAAATAATCAGAGGAAATATTCTTTAGGTTGGAATTGGGTATTTTGAAAATGTTACTGGATGTTTTAGCTTTTAAAGTGTATACAAGTGAAACACACCTATCCTTTCAACTTATTACACCCTTTTCAAAATATTTGAATGGCACAGTGCAGTTTCAACACTTGTTAACCGGGTATAATTGAAACCAGACTTGTCAGTGGCCATGCCAGTATCTACCTTACCATTTTGTACTCCACACAAGAGAACAGTCTTACAACCTTTAGAACTCCAGAATGAGATGTCATCAGGATGAAGAAAATGACTAGGACCTGAAATGGGATCAGGAGTAGGACCTATGCAAGATTTCTGAGAAGCTGAGGAAGGTATGCAGAAGCCAAGATCAGAAATACAGATTATTTAGGCATTGAAGAGGAGCTACAGTTAAGTCAGGTAAATAAAATTTTACTAAATTCAGAAGGATTAGTGTACTCAGTCATTTAATCCTGTTTGAACATTCAACTCAAACCAACCTACCCCCACTTTGTTTTCTTGTAATCTTAACAATTTTCAGACAATTGTTTCCTGCCCTAGTATGTCAGAGTCTAAAGATAGAATCCCAGTCTTAGAATTAAAACAAAGCATCTGTTGCAAAGAATAAAGCTGCATTTTTCCCCTTAAATAGTTAAGATCCGTAAGAAAAAAACAAATCTGGAAAGTTGTTTTTTTCCTCAAATTAGAAGTGCAACTAGTATTACAGTCCTATTTGAATAAAATATATATGATCTATCAATAATTTTCATTTAACTTACTATTTCTTTGTAAATTAAACCAATCTAGGCATTTTCAAAATGGTTTCAATACTATTCACTTTGGATAAATCAGCCTCAGTAGAAACCAAAATCTGTCTCTCAACTATTTTAGATACCTCACATAAGTGAATTCATGCAGTATTTCTTCTCCTGTGACTGGTTTGTTTCACTTAGCATGATGTCCTTCAGATTTATTCATGCTGTAACAAATTTTAGATTAGTTCTGGCTACTATAATAAGATATCATCAACTGGATGGCTTAAACAGCAGCATGTGTTTCTCAGAGTTCTGAAGGCTATGAAGTCCAAGATCAAGGTACTGGCTGGTTTTGTTTCTAGAGAGGGTCCTCTTCCTACTCTACCATCTTGATGTGTCTCTACATGGTGGATAGAAAAGGGAAGCAAGCTCTCTCCTATCTCTTAGAAGGGAAACATCTTTATCATCTTATCACCCTCCAAAGGCTCTATCTTCAAATATCATCACCTTGGGGATGAGAGTTTAAACATATGAGTTTTGGGAGGACACAGACATTCAGTCTATAGCAGCAAGATTTCCTTTTTTAAGGCCAAAAAATATTCCACTGTATATATATACAGCATTTTATTTATCCATGCAGCTGTTGCTGGACATTTAAATTGTTTCTATATCTTGATTCATGTGAATAATGACTGAAATGAGCATGGTAATGCAGACATCTCTTTGAGATCCTGTGAGTAGAGAGACAAAGAGAATTGTTATTCAATTGATATCAAATATCACTGATATAGAATCATTAAGTTCTGTAGATCTACTGTACAACATTATGCCTACAGTTAAGAGCACTGTATTATATACTTTATAATTTATTGAGGGTAGATGTCATGTTTCCTTACCACAAAAAAAACCTCTCTTAGTTTGCCCTTAAGTTCTCCAGGTCCCATTTAAACCACTAATGTACACAATCTTACATACCAGCACACAAGACAGGTGTCATACGCATTTAAATTATAACTATATATTACTCATGGGAGAAGGAGACACATCTTGCTAATCCAATATTTCCTCTCTACTTTTTCCTGGTTCCTGATGTTGACATAACAACCCCAATCCTTTCATCATGAGCAATACGTGAATATGAGGAAGAGGTGAAACTGTGTGCCTTCACAGGATTACTAACTTCCCACAGATTTAGAAAGTGCTGCTGATCACCTGAGAGTTAACCAGGTATATAAAAGCTGCATCAATCTCTGCCACTTTTAAGTTGCCACTTTAAAGAACCTCGCTATTGACAAGGCCACAGTCTTTTCTCAAAGATATATCTGTCTGATACTTAGCAGCACATTGATCTATGCATTCAATTCATAAAACATTCATAAAGTGAATATTCTGTATTAGGCATCACTTTAAAACTGAGCATAGAATCATGATCCAGATAGTGAGGGTATTGCTCTTGTTAAGCATTCAGTTAAGAGAAAGTAAAGATGAGTGTCATATTGAATAATAAAATGACAATATTGTATACAAAAGGTACGTACTTACACTGGGTTACAAGAAGATATTTACATTCTTTTTTTGTTATTATACTTTAATTTCTGGGATACATGTGCAGAACATGCAGGTTTGTTACATAGGTATACCCATGCCATGGTGGTTTGCTGCACCCATCAACCTGTCATCTACATTAGGTATTTCTCCTAATGCTCTCCCTCCCCTAACCTCCCACCCCTCAACAGGCCCCAGGTGTGTGATGTTCCCCTCCATGTGTCCATGTGTTCTCATTGTTCAGCTCCCACTTATGAGTGAGAACATGCGGTGTTTGGTTTTCTGTTCCTGTGTTAGTTTGCTGAGAATGATGGTTTCCAGCTTCATCCACGTCCCTGCAAAGGAAATGAACTCATTCTTTTTTATGGTTGGATAGTATCCATGGTGTATATGTGCCACATTTTCTTTATCCAGTCTATCATTGATGGGCATTTGTGTTGGTTCCAAGTCTTTGCTATTGTTAACAGTGCTGCAAAAAAACATACATGTGCATGTGCCTTTATGGTAGAATGATTTATAATCCTTTGGGTATATACCCAGTAATGGGATTGCTGGGTCAAATGGTATTTCTGGTTCTAGATCCTTGAGGAATTGCCACACTGTCTTCCACAGTGGTTGAACTATTTACATTCCCAGCAACAGTGTAAAATTGTTCCTATTGCTCCACATCCTCTCCAACATCTGTTGTTTCCTTACTTTTTAATTATTGCCATTCTAACTGGTGTGAGATATCTCATTGTGGTTTTGATTTGCATTTCTCTAATGATCAGTAATGAGCTTTTTTTCATGTTTGTTGGCTGCATAAAAGTCTTTGTTTGAGAAGTGTCTGTTTGTATCCTTAACCCACTTTTTGATGGGGTTGTTTGTTTTTTCTTGCAAATTTGTTTAAGTTCCTTGTAGATTCTGGATATTAGCCCTTTGTCAGATGGGTAGATGGCAAAAATTTTCTCCCATTCTGTAGGTTGCCTGTTCACTCTGATGATAGTTCCTTTTGCTGTGCAGAAGCTCTTTAGTTTAATTAGATCCCATTTGTGAAGGACCTCTTCAAGGAGAACTACAAACCACTGTTAAAGGAAATAAGAGAGGACACAAACAAATGCAAAAACATTCCATGCTCATGGATAAGAAGAATCAATATCATGAAAATGGTCATACTGCCCAAAGTAATTTATAGATTCAATGCTGTCCCCATCAAGCTACCACTGACTTTCTTCACAGAATTAGAAGAAACTACTTTAAATTTTACATGGAACCAAAAAAGAGCCCGTATGGCCAAGACAATCCTAAGCAAAAATAACAAAGCTAGAGTCATCATGCTACCTGCTTCAAACTATACTACAAGGCCACAGTAACCAAAACAGCATGGTACTGGTACCAAAACAGATATATAGACCAATGGAACAGAACAGAGGCCACAGAAATAACCCCACACACCTACAACCATCTGATCTTTGACAAACCTGACAAAAACAAGCAATGTGGAAAGGATTCCCTATTTAATAAATGGTGTTGGGAAAACTGGCTAGCCATATGCAGAAAACTGAAACTGGACCCCTTCCTTACACCTTATACAAAAATTAACTCAAGATGGATTAAAGACTTAAATGTAAGACCTAAAACCATAAAAACCCTAGAAGAAAACCTAGGCAATATCATTCAGGCCATAAGCATGGACAAATACTTCATGACCAAACACCAAAAGCAATGACAGCAAAAGTCTTTTTTTTTTTGAAATGGAGTCACTCTGTCACCCAGGATGGAGTGCAGTGGCATGATCTCGGCTCACTGAAGCCTCTACCTCCCGAGTTCAAGCAATTTTCCTGCCTCAGCCTCCCAAGAAGGTGGCATTACAGGTGCCCACCACAACACCTGGCTAATTTTTGTATCTTTAATAGAGATGAGGTTTCACCACGTTGGCCAGGTGGGACTTGGACTCCTGACCTCAAGTGATCCACCTGCCTCAGCCTCCCAAAGTGCTGAGATTACAGGCATGAGCCATCATGTCCAGCCAAGAGGATACTTTCTGAAGCTGAAATCTGAGTACTAATAAACATCTATCCATCTAAAATTCAGGGGAATAATTCAAGCACAAGGAACAGCCATTGCAAGGACCAAAACTGTGGAAGTAGCACACTACCATTATGGAAAGTAGAGATGTCCAGGATGGCTGGAACATGATAAGCATATGAAACCCCTCTATGCCTTTCTCTCATTTGTCCTCATGGCCCACTTTTAATACAGACATTGCTGTGAGAACAAGCTTTGCACAGGTAAAACCTGTCTCAGCTCTCCAGAGGCCTTACTACACCACCCTCTTGAGCTTTCTTCTCCAATTGTGTAGGAATGACGTGGCATTGGACCCCTGGGAGAAACCTTGACCCACTGGCATGTGGAAGCAGAGGGTTGGGACCCAGTGAATGGGAACCAAACGTTATATTAATTCCCTCTGTTTTCTTAAAGTAACAAACAAACACAAAGAACCTCTTTACCTTTATCTACTTATTGTCACCAAGCTTTATCTCATTCGAGGTATGGGGAAAAAAAGACATTTTGTGGTGCAAAACTATGTCTCAGTCCATTTACTTTTTCACTTAATGCTGTGTCCTCCAGATAACTGGTTTAGAATCTGATGAATTTTTCCTGAACTTTCAAGTTTGGAGTATTGTACAGAAGAAAAAAGCAACAGGCCTTTAATATTTCAGGTTATCTGTCTGCCTTAGGTGAATAATGTACATACCTTTCTGTCAGAATAAGGGAGCGATAGATAGACTACGCCTCAGTGAACAGGTAAATACAAATGATCCTGTTGCTGCCTTCTCTCTGTTTCTCTTGTCATCAGGCACTGGCACTACAGCACAGCAGATACTTGAGGAACAGGTCCTGGGGTGGAAGATGTCAGGAAGAATATAGCTATGAAAGAATCTGGAGAATGGGAAGATCCTGTGAGACGATTAGTGGGAACATTTGGTGAGTAGTCTTTTGATAGTTTAGGAGATTTCTTGTTCTTTCCCTTTCTCTGGGAAACTCAGAATTCTTGGGATTCAACACTGATTTTGAATAATAGCAATATATTTCAACCACTGTGTTAGACAGCCTATATGCACATTTATATATATGTGTGTATATACACACACACACACACACACACACACACACATATATATCTGTGTAGATGTAAGATATATACATATTATATTTGTATTTTACATATATAGTTATATATATGCTATATATGCTTATATATATATAAAGTAGGATATAGTTAGATAGATCGATAACATTTAAAAACATAGCAAGAGTCAGGCATAGATTTATAAAAAACAAAACTCAAACTCAGCAGGTATATAACAAAATACTTTTTTTTTTTTTTTTTTTTTTTTTTGAGACGGAGTCTCGCTCTGTCACCCAGGCTGGAGTGCAGTGGCACAATCTCAGCTCACTGCAACCTCGGTCTCTCGGGTTCACACCATTCTCCTGCCTCAGCCTCCCGAGTAGCTGGGACTACAGGCGCCCGCCACCTCGCCCGGCTAGTTTTTTGTATTTTTTAGTAGAGACGGGGTTTCACCGGGTTAGCCAGGATGGTCTAGATCTCCTGACCTTGTGATCCGCCCGTCTTGGCCTCCCAAAGTGCGGGGATTACAGGCGTGAGCCACCGTGCCCGGCCAACAAAATACTTTATTGCAAATATTTTTAACCTTAGATCACAATATTGGTTGACCAGCCATCTATCAGTAAACTAATATCATATAGGACTTCTTTGTGATGATTCTGAAGAAAAATAGAGAAATATAGTAAATGTGTTTATTAAAGTCATGAGTTTGTGATTATACAGAAAAATACAAAAAAGCTAGAAATTGAAATTATAATTTTATGGTAGGATATGAGATTACAAAATTAAATTATTCAGTCTAGGTTTAGACAGACTTGTTCTAGCATTGTGTCTTAACAGTGTCAAATGCATGGTCCATCACAAACATAAAGCTGGTATCCATTTGCAGGCAGACTGTGGGTGGCTCTGTTTTTACTCTTTATATTGGTCAATTTCAATGAGAGATCATTAGTTTTGCTTTTGTGAGCAAAACTATCGGAAAATTCACTTTTCCCAACAGGACTTAACCAAGACATTCTAATCATAATCCTTTATTTCAAGAAATGTCACTAACACGGCAAGCCAGGCATCCATTGCCACCCTGGTAGATCTTTATGTGGATAAAACTTGCCTTTAAGCTGCAGACAGCTCTTTAATCTTATAATGGTTCAGAATTATCCAACTGTATTCTGTTTTTAGACTTTTCACTGGAAGAGAAATCCACCCTGAGTCTCTTATTTTATTAACCTATTTGGCTGGATAGATCAAAGTTTTAAAAATAATAAGACCAGGATTTCTACGACTTTATATAATGATACAATTCTCCTACAGTTCTTGTGACTTTAGTACCTACAGAGATTAGAACATTTTTATTTTATATTTGGCATTGTATAAATTTAAATCACAGAGTTGTTCCCATTATTGTATTTGAGATGCAAATTCTTAAAAACAAATGAAAATATACCTATAAATCTAACTTTTCTTTTAATACTGCAAGAAAATAACAGCTTAAATACAATAACAGCTAAAAAGGTCACATTTTTATGACAAAATCTAAGCTTTTAGTGACTCCTTTTTTCTATATTACTATTTTTTACACCGCAAACATACTAGAATCTCACAATTGTGTCACTTCTCATGGCCCTTTACTTCATTATTTTATCTCCCCTTTTTCTTTTCCTTTTATTAAAGCAGCAGAGGTCTGTTTGGAGCCCCCCTGCCTGGCACTGCTGCAGGGATTTAAACTTCAGCAGGTTCAAAGAAACAAGAATTACAAGGAGAAACCTTGGATTTATATAGATTCTTTTGAAGAGCTCAAAGTATGAGAAACCTTGCATGATCAGGGTTAAGGTTACAAAGGGTAGACCATGCAATCGCTGTATTCCTGTCAGCCTCTCATCCTTCTATATGATTCCAAAAACACCTTATTGAAAATAGTAGGTACATTGTCAGTTAGAGTCCCATCAGAAACACAATTCTACTCATATTTTTCAAGATTCTTTATGAAATATTTACAGAAGTAAGGTCCAGGTTAAGGGAAATAACAAAGGGCATTGAGACGTTCAGAGCCTAACATGTCTTTTCTGGCCTTACACTGGAAAAGATAACAGGAGGAAATCCAGCTACTGAAGCCCAGTGAGAGTTGGAGCCATGAGCGAAGGGCTTGGCCAAGGGGTGCATAGTGATCAGTGGATATAGGCACCATCTTAAAATGCTGCCCACAGCAAGAAGAGTGGATAAGAGTGATTCCTCCTCCTGTCCTCTGATCTCTCTGTAGCTCCAGATTAGCTCACCTAACTGGAAGCAAATCTGTATGGAAGCCTGAGTGATGCAGTCTGTAGAGGTCCTTCTATTAGGACACAAAGAATAGAGAACGAATGTGAAACAAGGCAAAAAAAAAAAAAAAAAAAAAAAAAAAAAGGCACAGTCATGACTTTTGCCATTTCATTTTTTTTTCCTTTGCTCAAAGTGGTAATGTGTATTCAGTAGAGGGAAGACAAGATTTTAATAAATTATAATATTACTGTGGGATGATGTCAATTAAGTCATCCTGCCACTAAAATATAAAGTGTAACATTAGCCAGCTCCAGAACTCATCATATGAGGGAGAGAAAACTGGGGGGAGAAAGAGTTTGAAATAGCCAAATAATAATAGGTAAAGGAAGTGCATAGCTGCGAAGATATGAGGAAATATACAACACATGGAACATAAGAACACAGGTAGAAAAAGTATAAATAGGTAGAAATAGTCCTTTTATTTTGCTTAATCGTATTTTGTTCATGGTTCTTATAAAAATTTTCTATATTTAGGTACTTATTTCTTTGAAATTATATATCCCCCACATACCCAAAATAGTATGGTTACAGTAGTTGATCATGCTGCACACAATAGAAGCATTTCAATGCATCATTCATCTAATCCTTCAGACTTATTCTTCAGTATTACAGGAATGGTATAGCTCTTCAACTTTATGACCATAGGCTAGTATTGAACACAGATTTCAATCAATTAATCAATCAATTTGTTTGATTCAGGAATTCATGTTAACATGAAATTACAATGCACAATTCAATAGATTCTACCCTGTTTAACTCTGTATTATCCTTATTCCTGTAACCCTTTTGGGATCCTTTCCACTAATACTCCTCCAACTGAACTGATCCACTTAGAATGATTTCACTGTTCCTTTGGTATATATGTATGTTCTTTGGGAGCCAAATTCATTTTCTTTCCCTCTGGACCATGTTGGAGTTTAACTTTTGTTAAATTATCTGGACCTAGTGATTGTTCTTAAAGAACACAGGGTTCTCCTTGCAAATAAACTGACTGTGATAAAATCATGGCATGACCTTTATTGAAGGAAAGACTTCTTCTTCAGGCAAGGAATGATGGGCCCGGAATCCACGTGTTCGGATTCATCAACGTCTGCCAAATCTCAACTCCTTGTACTTCAAGGCCCTTTTGTTTTCCACCTACTATTTGAGACCTAGCATTTAGCTGACCTGCTGGGCAGCCTGAATAATAAGATTTTTGTTTTTTAATGATGTATTAGTGAAAAAATGCTTTAGATTTGAAACACTTATCAGAAAAGCCATATATCATAAAAAGTAGCAATGCAATTCTTAAAGTAAATCATAAGGTAAAATAAAAGACACATTTTTTTCTCATTGTGGTTTTGATTTGTATTTCTCTAATAACCAGGGATGATGGGTGTTTTTTCTTATGTTTGTTGACCGCATAAGTTTCTTCTTTTGAGAAGTGTCTGTTCATATCCTTTGCCCACTTTTTGATGGTGCTGTTTGTTAATCCTGATAGGTTTATGTTGGGCTAGTAATAAAGCCTAACAGTGATTGAATGAGTTTTAAGAGAAGAAAAAATGCACTGGGCACTGAAGTAATATTACTGTTATAATTCTATCGTTAGCATATAACTGATATATCTGATACACATATATCTGATTGCAACAATTTATAATATAATAAAGATACGAACTTAATCTCAAGGATGTGATAATTCAGGAAAAGTTATAATTCAGTAAAAAGTAGAAGCAGCCCTCTTAACCTAGTTTTCTTAATAACAGAGCTGAGATCAAAACTTATGTGCTAATATTTTTATTGAGATGTGATGGTCTCAGAAAGACAAGAATAAGACAAAATGAAAAGTATTTCAGTAAACTTGGTCATAGCTCTGCAACACACATATAGGACTGCTTGGCCATACTGGATATCTCCTCAAAGACCATTTAAAACAAATGGATCTTGGTATGGTCCATATGGGTGAGGAAGGGTAAACAATGTATTTGCTTTCATCTCACATTTTTTGGTCTTTCATTTGTCAAGTCTAACCACCCCCTCCCCCACCAATACTCTCCAGCCTGAGAATGAAATATTCCCAGGACTCTATCTCTATAAAATCTGAGGCTTTAGTCACTGAAATTAGTTGCTAAAATTATTTTTTGTTTCATTCTTTTAACACCGGAGAACAGAAATAGGAAGAAATGCCCAAGTGAATCCTCTTAGTTTTAGATATAATTTCCCATTTCTCATAAATATAAAGGCAACCTTTATCTTCTTCATAATCAGAATTATTTCAGCCAGCAGAATAAATGCACTTCATGCCCATTCCAATTAGTCTATCCATATAACTCTTCCTTAGGCTCATTTTATCAGCTCTCCCAGCATTTCTCTTTACTGGCTTCTAATAAAACAGGCCAACCTATTTGTCAGTGCCCAACAGTTAGTATATCTCTCTACTTCCAGATACTCCTCTCCTCATATTAAGTTGATGACAAATTGTACTACTCCTAGCTCTTTCCAGTGGAAAGATTTATCTTTACCACTGTTTTTTAGGACTCCCCATTGGTGGGGCTATAAAATGGCAGAAGCGTATCCTAGCAAATGCCAGCTTAGTGCACTAACCAATCTCTTAAACAAGGCGAAGGCCTTTTCTCCTCTTTCAGTTTTTCATAGGAAATCCTTTAAGAGGACAAGGACATGAACTAAAAGAGAAGAAAAGAGGAAAGTAACATGAGAATCTGGCCCACTTATTTATATAAATTGCTGACTTCTGAATCTGTTTAAAGCTGGACTCTAGTGTACATTTTCTGTCACACAATTTGTAACTGACCATGCACAATTTTACAAACTGATAGATATGCTATAGATATGCTGTGTGGTTCACTTTTCAATCACTTGTCTTCACTGGGGCAAATTTATGAAAACATAAGAAGATGTGTTTCAGAGAGAAAAATTCTTGGCTCTAAAATGTTCTAGAATTATAGAATTCCAAGCTGCGTCTGTCCTATCAGGCCTTTCCAGTGACTCTTTGTAACATCTTTATCCACTGTACATACTTAAAGCACCATCAGATATGCCGAGCATGTGGACTAATTGCTTTCTCACACATCTTTGATTGACCACAGAGCTTCTGAGTCTGTCTCAAAGCAAATACCTGCAGAGGTACCCAGTAAATGGGGCTCAGTTACACTCCTAAATGTGATATACAATGTCTCTAAAATCCAAAGACCTTCACCAAACACTGCTCCTCTTTCATGAATATAGGCTATGAAAGGTACAAAAACTCATCCTTTATCATAGAAAGCATATCCCAGCACATTACAGACTATTTGAATTTTAAAGAAATCAAGATTTCGAATAACCATTTAATCTCTGCTAATTGTATCTGCCCACCTCTGGCACACATTTTCTTTCTATATCGTTTGGGGTATTTGATACTCCGTACTCACTGGATCCAATTATCATGATGTAATCAGTACATCGCACCAGTGGAATGTCGAATGAAATGTCAACATTACTAAAGTCCCTGCAGAATAAATTGTAAAGAGAGTAAGAAAATTAACATAGCTCTCAGGCAAGACAATCAGTGTGTACTACTGCCTTTGTCAGGTAACATTTAATTGCTTTTGATTCTCTCTACTGATGGAATATCAAGATGTAATGATTCATCACTCAATACCATGTTGTTCTGTCCCCAGTACAAGATACCGTATTTGCAGTAGCAGTTGCAATTGGGGCTGGACTTTGGTTAAGTTCAGAGTTGTCCACCATCATCCATCTGGTATCCGCAGAGGGCAGACAGATAATTGAACAGAAGGTATGGAGAGGACAGCTACACCAGCAACCTCCAAGTCTTTATTAGCATCACTAGTCAGTGTACGTCATCATGCAATGTGTTATTGCTTCTAAATTACCATGTTGGCAAAGTAGGGAGAAGTGTCTATGTTTTTATGTGGTCTTTCTGACCCTAATATGCTGTAACCTATAAATTAGTGATGAAGGTTTGAGAATTTATTAATATATCAATCCCAAGTTATTAAATTTTGACCCAGAAGAAATAACCACGGTTATGTTGGTGGCCCCTTCTGTTCAACTCTAAAAAAAAAAAAAAAGTAAAATTTTTAGCATGTGGCCTTAGTACCTCCAACTCTATCTGGAAAACCATGATGACATTTTTTATTGTGTGGTGTCAGTGTCAGAAAAGGCAACTTCTCAAACATTTCTTACAAAGTCTTGACTTTTTTTTTTTTAATTATGCTGGTAAATGCATGCATGTCCTTTGGCATTACAGGGTTATTCCTCAAGGGTACCTTATCTCTACCTGTGGAAATGACTTATGGATTTGCGAACTAGAAATTGAGGGAAGAACCATACTTTTCCCCTTTTTCCATGTTTCCCAGCTTTATTGAAAGGTACAGTTAGTATGCAAAAAACTGCATATAATTAATGTATACAATTTGGTGGGTTTGGACATATCTATACACTGGTGTTACCATTACCACGATCCAGATAATCAACATGTCCATTCGCTCACAAAGTTTTCTTGTGTCTTTTGTGTGTGGGGTCAGGGTGTTTATGGTAAGGATATTTGACATGAAGTCTATCCTCTTAAAAAATGCATACTCCTCAGTTCTTGAGCTTTTATGGATACAAATCAAGTCACACCATGGTTGGCTATCCATCTCTTTTCTAGGAAAACCGTGATCTAATTAGTCATTATCACAAAGCCCTGTGGATCAGGTTATCTTGATGGCCTCTCAGGTATTGTTGCCCATTGATAGCAATGTTTTTCTCATTGATTCTGAAGGGTAAGTTTTGGCATCTGGTTTTGGCCATGCCATGGTCCCACCATGTCTATTGATTATTAGGAGGTCCATAGCATTATTCTCCCACTGAAAACTCCATCATGCAGAGAATGATTACCATTGAAATTCTAAGAAATGTTGGAGTCCCCTGTATCAGTGAATTTCTTACTAAATTAGTCCTGTTCTTATGAAACTCTAAGAACATAATCAGGTAGTAGTTTGCCTGGTCTTGTATAAATCCATTCTAGCATTTCCGCTTCTATTTTTGTTCCTTTTTCAACACTCTGGTTCTCTTTCACAGTTCTTGAAAACCTTTATTGAGATTTTTCAATGAGGAAGTTCATTGAAAACTGGTATAGATACCACATAGGAATTTCCAAGACTAAAAGAAGAAATGAATTTTGTAATACAGTGGTTCCATGAAAGTATCAGTAGTCTAGTATATTGTGTCCAACATTTTTTTGTGGCAAATTCAGCTTTTAATATCAAAGTGAAAAACTATTTTAAGAGATCTAGTTGAAGGAGTCAGACTTGGAAATGTGTTGAAGTTTTGGGAGTGTACACCGAGTTGGGTGGTATTGATTTGGTTCCAGGAAACAACTCCAGTTGAGACCCAGTAAGCTGTCTGTATGAAAAGGAGGAAGGAAAATATTGGCAAATAAGTTATCAGAGAAAAAACTGACTAAATAAATTCTCATGTCAAGGCCCTAACCAAATGGAAAGGGGTTTAAGGGAATTTTCCAAGCTATACAAAGACAGAGAGACAATCAGAAAAGCAAAGCCAAAGTTCATCATAAAAAACGAGGCAAAGGAGCAGAGAAACGTGGATTTTTATTAGGAGTATCTCCAGTTGGCAATGGTTTGTAAATCTAATCTAGAATAAAAATAAGAATAGTGTTTTTAGATTCTGCATATTCTTGATAATGAAAATTGTAAACCTTTTTTATGTCATACACAGAATTGGCAATTCTAAGGCAAGACTAACATATTTTGGCAGGTCTAAGAAGTAAGAAACTAAGAAAATAATTCCTGCTCCTTAGTTCTGCTTGTGCATGTGTTTTTTTTTTTGAAACAAAATTAAGTGAAATTATTATAAAATTAGAACATCTTGCCAAAATTATAAATATGTATTTTTCTAGTAATTTCTTTGATGTTTATACTGACATGTTATGCTAATATGTAAAATAACTTCTAAATAAATATCACCTCTACCGTTTTCCAGGGCCTATGAAGAAAAAAATGTAAAGTTAACAATAATTTTCTGTTTTTAATAAATGGTTAGCTAAACATATACCAATCTGAAAAAAAAAGTTTTTTATATAATTTAAAGGTTTCTAGAGGTTTTGAAGACATAAGATACCAAACTAATATGACAATATTTATATAATCATTATAAAATTAAAGAAAATGCTAATAAATGATTTCCAGAATTTTGGCTTGAAATATCTTGAGTTTTATGTTCAGATATTTTGAATCTTTCAATAAATAATTAAAATAATGATTTCTATCTTAAATCAACAGAAAAACTTAAAGAAGCCTAGAATTTTATAATTAGAAACTATTAGTGTTTTAGAAAAATATGGATCAATATGATCAATTTGGTTTCGTCTTCATGTAGGCAGAATATGTTAATTCTTATTCCGTGTTAGTGAAGATGTTATGAAGGCACATATGCTTCTGAATGTTTTCTCTTCTGTTGCCTACATTATAGCATTAGAGAATGCCAGGCCAAGTGTGTCATCCCCAGCAAAATTGAAAACCAGGGTGTCTCAGGTCAGCCAGTATCACATACATAACTAAGGGATTGACAGATTTAACAAATTAGCTGAGACAGAGATGGACACTTTGAGGAAAACATATCATTCCACCTCTTCACTTTCCTGGGTTGCATGCACTCTAGCTTATTTCCTGTGACTGCTCTTTTTAATAATTATTCAGCTCTGCCTAATTTCATGTTGAAACAATTCATAGAATTTTTAAATTCCAAAACAGTGTTTTCCTTTCTATTAGTTCTCTTGGGCTCTTCTTCAAGTATGAGTTTTAAATAGTCTCTGATACTTTGGTTGTTATTGAATGCTTTGTTAATATATTTTATCATTTTATAATCATTATTTAAAGGTCTTATCCAAGAAGAGTTCTATTTTGTAAAACGCTTGAAATGTTATTTCTCCTTTCAGCTGGATCTTCTGTCTTTTATTCATCGAACAATAGGTTGTTCAATAAAACAAAGATTGGACAGTACCTGCTGATGGACTTGTGATTAAGTTTGAAGAGAGAATTGGCAGGAGCAAGCCAGGAGTGTTATGAGGTATGAGGGGCTGGGGAGAGAAAGATTTCAGAAACAGCTCCCTTGATCCTAGCCTGACTAAGTTTATAGGAAACAATGCCATTTACTGAAACAGAGAATAAGTGGGATTTAGGGCAGATGTAAAGAAAGGAAACAGACATTTCAATTTTTAAATACATTGTGATAGAAATCTAAGCTATTTTGTGTGCAGTTCTGAGTTCATAAGAATGTTTACCTTGAAGCTAGCTGTTGGACTATTTAATGGATTATTTACTTCTAATCCTACAAATGAACCTCCACTAATTGAAATAATTCACATATGTTTGCATTCTTTGCCACCAGAAGAAGCTAACTAATAAACATATCAAATTTAGGAAACGACTATGTTTGGCCATGGGTATAAAAGAGACAATATTTTCATTTTTTTTCTTCTTTTTTGGTGCACATGTTGTCAGCAGAAAAAAAAATAGTCAAATATAACTTTTAAAATATGTAGAATTCTTAAGAGTTAAGTTAAATTTGCATTTAATTTGACACATTTTAACAGACTGAGAGTAAATTTTAAGGATCAGAATTAGGATAACTGATGTAAGTAAAAGTCTACAAAAAACATTTAAAGTAGAATTATAAAGATTAATCAGTTGATAGATACCCAGGAATGAAGAAATCTATCTTCCCAATTATGAGGAAACCTCACGCTACCTAACCTAGATAGAATGGATTATGTTCTCTGCAACTGAATCCTAAAGGACAACACTCAAAGAGGAAATTAATGTGAAATAAAATGCTGAACTTCAAGAAATTGGTTGTGATGGAGGTCTATTCTGTCATATTTATGTAAGACCTATACGAAGTATTTGAAGCCAGAGAAAGTTTGCAAAGGTACATAGTGCTGGAGAAAAATCCCATCTGAATATATAAATTATGTATGAGTAAGTGTAAGAAATATTTTAAAAGTACAGTTTTATATGCCAAGGAAGAATGGTAGAGTGTTGTGAGAGATTGTGTCAGCAACATCGTCTTAGATTAGAAAAAAATGCCAAATGGCATGAGTTCTGGGGATATCAACCATGATTTTATCATGTGTATGAGGCTCTGTTTTTGTGCAGAAGGACAGTGGGTAGCAGTGCAATTTTAAGCAAAGGGAGATCTGTTTTTAGTGGAAATGAGTAAGCACCTTGCTATGCCTCCCAACCTTAAAACTTTTGACTTTGTGCCAGTATGTACTTGAAAAGGTCCTTGAGGTGGAAGCTAGGAACAGCCAGGACAAAAAGTGGTGCATTTTGGGGAACCACGGAGGGAAAGGGAGAAGAGGTGGATTCACAAGTCTGTTAATTCACATTTACCATTTTACCACATTTAACATTTTACAATATTTAACCATTTTCATTAAACAATATGATATAAAGCACACACATATGTTCATATACTTTGAGATTACTGTTACAAATACTTATTTGTTAGATAAAAAGAATAATAAAGAACTAGAACTTTTGCATTATATAGATTAAAATATACACTACTATACTCGACAAATTTTGTTCATGAATAGATTCATATTTGAAAACTTTTGGTTAGGGATAAGTTAGAATATATAACTCAGAAAATATAACCCGATTTCTAAGTTTGAGTAGATTGTCAAAGCAATCAAATATATAGAATAGTGGTTAATGATTTATTTCTTAAATGTGCAATAAAATGACTAGGGCCATGAAACTTAACAATAACAAATAAAAACATTTCTTGACAACAAAATAAATGACTGACGTACTTGAAAATGAAGCCATGCTCATACAATTTGCTCTAGATTTAGCTGCGTTATATTCGGTAGGAAGTTGTCACAGAACAATGAACCTGCAGTACACACAGATGACCCTACTCGTAGAAACACATGCCTGTACCCATCTGTGACAGCAGATCAACACTTTATTCTTCTTATTTTCTCTAGAATGTCTGAGTTACTAATTTCCCATGTAGAAACAAAATATGCACTTATAATTGTCTTTAACTTTTGGAATTATATTAATTGAATTAGTTTGAATAATAATTATTATTCTATTGACAACATGAAACCATTTTCATAGTATTTAATTGATTTGATTCATACTTTAACCTATAAGATGGTTAGAAAAAGTTTTATTATAGCTGCATATATGCATTAGGAAACTGACCCAGAAAAATCAACATTATTCAACTCAGTTCATATTCTGAGAAATATTTTCTAATTCACTCCCCAAATTACCAATGTGATAATCTCTCCGTCTTGATACACTTTTAGCATTCTTTAGTGATCTCCTATAATGTACATTGCTGCTATAATTATTATTACTTTATCATTTATATTCTGTGACACTGTGTATCAGTGATGCAATTCTGAGTTCCAGGTGGTTATGCCTCACCGTTCTTCTGTTTGCCAGTTTGGGGATGTGTAGGACAATATCACTTTGGCAGACAAAAGAGGAAAAATATTATTCATCTTCGAATGATTGCTTCAATCAATCCTAAAGCTCATCTTATTAATATTTCTGTATTTGTCTTAGTTTTAATGGATTTGCAGTTATATTCAGACTAAGGTGTCATAAAATGTAAACACAAGGTTCCATAAGCTATTCTTAGAATTTATATGAACAATCTTCATCCATTAACTCACAATTTATAAAGTTGATAATAATTATCCCCATTATTGGAATCAGGAAATTGAGGCCTAGAAAAGTTAAAAACATACCCAAGTACACCTACTAGTGGGTGGCAGAGCTAGCATTCCAATTCAGGCAGTTTGGCATGATATCCAATCCTTGTAAACAACATGCCGTATTGCTTCCACTGGCTCACATCTCACCCGATGTGTCTACCTTGAACTTTAGTTCTCTGCAGATAACTTTTTTATTGGTATTTATTGGTCTATATATCTCCAGAATTCAGCATCATGCTTACAACATAATCAATCAAATATACCATTATGGGCAATATGGGGTCTGTTCCTTCTGTAATATAAAAATTACTGGGTAGTAATCTACTCATCAATTGCTTCAGCAAAAAAGAAAAAATAATTAACTAGAGAAACTAAAAAACTACTGTCATTATTTTCATCTACCCCCTTCCCCAATGGCCTCTGTCCTAAATATTCTTCAATATTTGTTCCTGACATGTTTTGAAGATAGAATTTTAGTTTACAGAGGAATAGCATTTGAATAGCCTGGTATCAACTACTCATCTGACTTTACTATCTACTCTTTAACTAAAAAATTATTAAATACGTGCTAAGTATGTATTGAACCATGCTAAGGAGTCAATAAAGTCCCTTTCAGTATTGCGTCTTGATATTGCATATGAGGTTATTTTATTTATTTATTTATTTATTTATTTATTTAGAGACAGAGTCTCCCTCTGTCACCCAGGCTGGAGTGCAATGGCATGATCTTGGCTCACTGCAACCTCCTCCTCCTGGGTTCAAGTGATTCTCTTGCCTCAGCCTACCGAGTAGCTGGGATTACAGGCATGCACCACCATGCCTGGGTAATTTTTGTATTTTTAGTAAAGACGGGGTTTCGCCATGTTGGCTAGGCTGATATAGAACTCTCAACCTCAGGTGATCCACCCTCCTCAGCCTCCCAAAATTCTGAGATTACAGGTGTGAGCCATTGCGCCCAGTCAGGAGGTAATTTTAGCAATTCTGTTAAATATTGGCTTGAGGAAATATGCCCATAGTGATCCCTTATTGTCATTTTCCAGTGTCTCAGAGAACTCAGCTATAGTCAGGGGCTTTTGAGTTATTTTCCTATAAATAATATAAGATACAACAGTCTTTAATGGTTGGTTGGTTCAGTGGTTTGATTTTTAGTCTTGAGAAAGAATATGGAAGAGAGAGATGAGAAAAGAAAAATAATTTCAATATTCCAATAGGTATTTTGCTACAGCTACAATTATAGTTCTAAAATTTAGTTACTGTTTTTTATTGAAATTCATCCTTTTGTTGAAAGCAATATTATTTCTTAGAGTAGGATATCACTGTGAATCAAAGACTTAAAACAGTTCTTAGCATAAATGCTGTCTTTTCTCCATTAACTCTTACCCCACTAAATAGAATTATTTTAATTGTTCATTACTTAGTAATTACCACGTGAATTTTTAGTGCTAACTTTTGTAATAAAAAGGAAATATATGAACACACTTAATTGAAAATTACAGTAATAAAAAGATGCATTTCACTTGTCTTACCTAGAATAATGATTTTCATGTTTTCTATGTTAAAGTATGCTATTTTAAAGAAGACTTTTTAAATAAAATATGTATCTTATGGAGAAAACTAGATATACATGCTGTCTGCTTTATTTTATTTTTAAAAAATTATTGAGATTTTTAAAACATTAATAAACTTTATTATTTATAGCAGTGTTAGTTTTACAGGATAATGAGTGGTAGTATAGAGAATTCCTATTTACACTCTTATATTCCTCCAGTTTCCCCCATTATTAGGGTTCAATATTATATTGTACATTCTGTGGGTTCTGACAAATGTACAATATCATATATCCACCATTATTGTATTATACAGAATAGTTACACTACACTACTATTCTTTTGTATTCTACCAATTTACCTCTCCCTCCCTCTTACTGAATCTCTGTCAACCACTAGACACTTTACTGTCCCTATAATTTTACCTTTTCTGGAAAGTCATTTGGTTGGAATCATACAGTATGTAGTATTAAATATTCCCAGATTAGCTTCTTTCACTTTGCAGTATGCATTTATGGTGCTACTTGTCTTTTCATGGCTTGTATCTTATTTCTTTCTATTAGTGCATAATAACCCACGGTAAAGATGTACCACAGCTTATTTATTCATTCATCTATTGAAAGACACTGTGTTACTCAGTGTTCTCCACAGAAACAATCAATAGGATGTATGTGTTTATCTGCGTGCCTGCCTATCTGCCTGTCTGTTGGTTTCTTTATTTACTAGAAAGAATGGGATCAGTCTACCAATTTAAATGTAAATCTCATCCAAAAACACCCTCACAGGCGCACTGAAATAATGTCTGACTAAATATCTGCAGAATCCATGACTCCGTGATCCTGTCAATTTGACACAAAAAAAGTGACTCATCACAAACATCTTGGCTGCCTCCCAGTATGGAAATCAGAAATAAATTTTATGTAAACATTATATAACATTTTTTTTTTTTTTGCGTGGCTGTAAGTTTCTAAACCATTTGAAAAAATAGCAAGGAGTGTAATTGCTGGAACATATAGTGAGAGTATGTTTAGTTTTGTAAGAAAATATTAAACCATCTTCCAAAGTGAGTGTACCATTTTGCATTCCCAACAACAACAGATGAGAGTTCCTGTACCAGCATGTGCTGCTGTCAAGGTTTTGAATTTTAGCCAGTCTAATAAATGTGTAGTGACATTGCATTATTATATTTAATTTTTAATTCCCTAGTGACATATCATGTGGACCATAATTTGAATGCTTGATTGCCATCTGTATATCTTTTCTGGTGAGGTGTTTATTCAGATTTATTGTCCCCTTTTAAAATGGGCTGTTCATTTTCTTATTGTTGATTTCTAAATGTTCTTTCTATATTTTGGACATAAATTCTTCATATGACTTTCTCCCTGTCTGTTATTTGTAATTTCATTTTTTAAAAAGAGTAATGGTTTTGAATATTAATGAATTTCTATTTATCCAGTTTTTCTTTCATGTTTCCTGTTTTTATTGTACCTAAAAAGTCATTATCAAGCCCAAAGTCACCTAGATTTTCTCATACACTATCTTCTAGGATTTTTATATTTCCATTTTATATTTACATATGAGCTCTATGTCTAGATTATTAATTTTTGCAGGTTCATTAGTTGAAAATATTATCCTTTTTTAATTAAATTGCCTTCAGTTGTTTGTCAAAGATCACTAGATTATATTTTTCTATTGCTGGGTTCTCTCTTTTGTTCTGTTGATCTATTTATCTATTACTTTGTCAGTATCAATGGCACTGATTATTACAGGTGTATAGTAAGCCTTGAACTATAGTAGTGACAGCCCTCTACTGTCTTTGTTCTGCTCCTTTAATATCTTTGGTTATTCTGTGTCTTTTGCCTTTCCACACAAACTTAGAATCAGGTTGTTCATATCCACAAAAAGCATTCCAGGATTTTGATTGGGATTATATTGAATCTGTAGATCAAAAGAATCCTACATCTTGACAATATTGAGACTTCCCACCCACATATGCAGAATATCTCTCTATTTATTTAGATTTCTTTAATCAGTGCTTTGTAGTTTCCTCATGGAGATCTTATACACATTTTGTTAAATATATAAGTATTTGCTTTTTTGGAAATAGAAATGGTATTATATATTTAATTTTCAAATTCCACTGTTCACTGATGTTATATAAGAAAGCAATTGGCTATTATATATTAACCTCATATCTTATTGCTTTGCCATAATTGTATATTCCAGATTTTTTTGTTTTTATCGTTGTTGTTGATTGTTTGGGATTTTCTACATAAATAATGTTATCTGTGGGCAAATACAGTTTCATTTCTTTGTCTGTCTGTCTATCTATCTATCTATCTATCTATCTATCTATCTATCTATCTATCTATTATTTTATTTTCCTGACTAATGGCATTAGCTGGAACATCTCATATGATATTGAAAACAAACGAACATTGTTCCTGCTGCAACAACAAAGAGCTATGTTGACTATACTTTATCTTGCTGCGTATTTCTCTCTACAGTTGAAGATCAAATAGCTTGAAAAGTAACTACATTGGAAAATCTTCTAAGTGTATTTTAATTTTGGAACAAAATAAAATAAAACTAGACAGTTTGCCTAAATTTGTGAGAAAAACACTAGTTTAACAATTAGAGAATGCATGTCATAGGGAAGAATACAACTAATAATCTAAGAGATTATATACAATGTGTTATATATTTATATGAAAGAAACCCTTTCTTAATACAATTTTCATACTAATTGTGTCATTTCATTCATTACCTAATGTACAATTGGAAAGTTTGAAAAAACTAGTTTACATTCAAAACAAAACAAAAACTTGAGATTGATTTGACACCTTAGGAATTCATTATGCATTATCAGTTATATTGGTAAAATTAACTAAAGCTGGGTTCTTCTATTGAAAAATCATCTCACACTTGATATTCTACTGCATATTCTCTACACTGAGTAAACAACGTACTACGTATTAATAAGACCCCACTTAATCTGGGATATTTTGAAAGGCCTTAATGTGTCAGATAAATGGTAGATATAATGAAAAATGTCTTTTAGTGGAATTAATAGTAAAAGATCTATGCTTAGCTAGCCTAAAGAAAAAAAAAACAGTGCTTTTGTGATATAGCTAATTAATGCTTACTAGGAAAGCATTATAATATTAGGATCAGAACAAAACATTGTCTTCAAACAGTAAACATACAACTTTATACAGATATAGCACTTTTCTCCCAGTAAAAATTTTATATAAGTGTTATATCATTCTGTATTTGCATTTACCTCATAAGAAGTTTTATCTACAGTAATTTGAATATTATATACAGTGGGCCCTCCGTATCCTTGGGTTCTACATCTGTGGATTCAATCAACTTCAAAAACAAAATGTTTAGGAAAAAAATGGATAGTTATGTCCATACCGAACATATATACACTTTTTTCTTATCATTATTTCTTAAAAAATTAAATACAACAAATATTTACATAGCCTTTACATCATATTAGGTAGAATAAGTAATCTAGAGATGATTTAAAGTAGCCAGCAGTGTGTGTGGGTTATACGCAAATGCACCATTTTATATAAGGGACTTGAGCGTCTGTGCATTGCAATGTCTGGAAGGGGGGTCTCACTGCAACCAATCTGCCACAGACACCAAGAGATGACTGTATAGACTTTGCAGAGCAGTTTCTTTTCCAGCTATCGGTGTGACTTCACTTTGCTGTGAAATTTGAAAAAAGAATAATATACACTTTTTTACATGAAGGGTACTAACTTTTTTCTTATCCTACTAATACATCCTCTAATCAAAATATATAGGAATATGTGAATTGGTTGAAGTTAGACACCCCTGTAAAGTTTCTTATACATACTTTTGCATAATGAACAGCATTGCTACCACATGGTGTTCAATCTATTTGTCTTACATAATCTCATCAATTCTTTTTGCGTATTTTGTTACTAAGCCTGTCGTGAATGTATTACTTATTATTTTTCTTGTTTCTCACCCACATTTTCTCTATAGGCTTTTACAAGCAGATGACAGCCACAAACATATTCTAACGTTCTCATTCTATCACTATTTTGTAGTATTGATATATCCATGCCACTACCACAGTTTATTCTATATGTGAATGAAAACAAACTTTTTTTTAAGTTCACACATTTTCAGGTGGCTCTGTTAATGTTTGAGAGCTGGTGAATATCCTAAAAATTATATAAGAAATTCTTCCTGATAAAATATTAACACCTACATATTCTCTTGATCACTCAACACAATTAGTTCTCAAAAGATCAGTAACAATAATACATTGTTTATATTATCAACAATTACAATGATATTTACTGAATGCTTAATGCCCTTGTGTATCTAATTATATCATTAAACCAATGGGGCAGACATTATTATTATCGACTTTTAAGAGATGGAGAAATTGAAGTTTGTAGGTAAATATCATGCTCAGGATTTACAAAGCAGGTTAGTGATGCAAAGAAGTTTTAATTCAGAGATTCTGATTTTTAGAAAAGTCTAATCATTGCACTGCTCTAGTTTCTTTATTTGTGAACCCTTCACAATTATTTCCTAAATTTTTTTTGTTGTTTTCATTGAATAGTAGAAATCAAGAAATAATTTATTTACTTATGTTGCTATAAACCTTTTAAGTTTACAAAATCTTCAATAGCTATACAACAATTTCAAGCCAAAAAAAAGGATCTTTCATAAGCACCAAAATGTATCACATTTATCTGATAGCATGCAACAAAGTCTCACCACCATCGCTACCACCCTCACCACCACCGTCACCACCATCCTCACCACACCACTTCTTAGGCTGAAAACTGCTTAAAAATGGAGCTCATGAAATTTATCATGAGTGTCTAAATTTATCCTTCACAGTGTACTTAGTATACTACACTCATTAATTAAAATTTTTGCATACCTATTTTGTTGGAAAGAAAATAGATTGCCTCAGATAGACAATACAATTTTTATCCTCAAATTTCAAAGGAGAGTTTGATATTTTTCGTCATTGTCACTTGACTCTAAGAGACATTTTAGAAATGTATATTCAATTTATTTTCTTTTCTTTTCTTTCTTTCTTTTTTTTTTTTTTTTTTTTTGAGATTTGGGAGAAAGAAACCAGACTATGGTGGTCATTCCCTATAATAGAAATAATTCTTTATTTTTACAGCTCAACATAATCGGAAATAATCAATATTGGAAAGATAATCTCACCATGACAATTCTATATAGATGGGTAAACCTATATGGGTAAGAATAACTTACTGCTTCAGAGTTTAAATGTACATCATTGAACAAGTTTTATGTTCATAATTAAAAATTGCAACAATTGCAACTTTATTTTACATTTTTTTTTTTTTTTTTTTTTTTTTTTTTTTTTTTTTTTTTTTTTTTTTTGAGACGGAGTCTCGCTGTGTCGCCCAGCCTGGAGTGCAGTGGCGCGATCTCGGCTCACTGCAAGCTCCGCCTCCCAGGTTCCCGCCATTCTCCCGCCTCAGCCTCCGAGTAGCTGGGACTACAGGCGCCCGCCACCGCGCCCGGCTAGTTTTTTGTATTTTTAGTAGAGACGGGGTTTCACCGTGTTAGCCAGGAGGGTCTCGATCTCCTGACCTCGTGATCCACCCGCCTCGGCCTCCCAAAGTGCTGGGATTACAGGCTTGAGCCACCGCGCCCGGCCTATTTTACATTTTTAACTCACACTTCTTTTAAGTAGTAAATAGAGACAGAAGTAGTAAATAGAAGTAATTAGATAAATAGTATGGTCCAGTGATTTCTACTTGGATTGCAGCTCTGTTTGAATTTTCTGATGTTCTTTCCAGTATCTCAGATGGCTCCAGGTTGTCAGATGGCTTCAGGTTGCTGGTCTTGGAATACATTTTGCTATTTAGTGCACAGGTGATCAGGTGTGACACAGCTCTGCAGAAAACCTTTCTTCACACTTGATAGGTATGTGGTACTTTGTAGAGCATAAATGGTGTCCGGTGAAGAAGTGTTGCTGTGGAGGGTACCTTGCAACAAATGACATGGCGTAGGTATTAAAGCAGTTACAGTTGTAATGATATGAGTTCTTGTTCAGGCATTCTATAGACTCTTAAGAGGTTATTTCGCATGCAGGTGGAAATTGAAGGCTTCATTACTAGTCACTGAAATTAATATCAGTAGTATCTGGTTGCTCTGGGTAGTATCCTATAATTAACCAAGTAATTAGTTAAGTATAATAATTCGGAAAAAATGTATAAGCAAAGTTCAGGATATGAGATAATAGATGCCCATTAAATATTAGATCCCCATTTTTTTCTGGAAATGAATAGCTATGATAACAACAAATACAAATTTACAGAGTATCGTATTTTTTCCTGGAAGTTGATTCATAAAAGCATGAAAGGTATTTAAAGACATAAGGCATAATCATGACTATGAAAGTTTTAAAATTTAATTAGGGATGCAAAATAACTATATCACAAATATTTTATTGTATATAATTAGTACTAGGGAATAGCATTTACCTACATGTCTTTGGGTGTTTAAATTGTCAGATTATGTGCAGATTCAATGAATAGTTCAAAATTTTCTTTTTAAAAATTAAATCTCATCTCTTATTTTGAAAAATCTTTTGGTGAAACTATTTATATTAAGTTATATTGTAAAGATAATGCCTCATTTCAAAGAATCTTGGGGCCCATCAAGTTTTGCAGGGCATGTGTAAGGCATGCATAGTTTTCCTCATACCCGTACTAGAATGTGTAGCATAATCTCCATTTGAGATGAATTAACAAAAACATCTTGACGTTATGATTATGGACATCTGCCTTTGTTTACATTCATCTCAGCTTAATGCAGAAAATGTCAAATAAAGAATGTGGGGGTGAAAATTGTGTATCTTTCGGTTTTACTTTCATTGCTTAGCACAAAGGATGAAAAGGCATTGTGCTTCTTGTGTGGTAAGCGTTTAGCTAATGGATGCAGAAAGCAAACAAAGCTGAAAGGAAATGTTTTATTGCTCCATTCTGGACCATATGGATTTTGCTGCTTTTGTTATTGTTGTTTTTGTTGTTGTTGTTTAAATGATTTGAAATGTCTGGAACTTCACCAAAAACTGGATCTGTACCAACACAGAGCTTTGTCTTAAAACATCTTACAATTTTGCTTATTCTCTTGCCAAGCAAAAGAAGGCACACATGTTTGGATAGAATCGAGAAGCCAGAGAACTGAAAATAAAAAGGACAATATTTTCGTTAAAGTAGTTTAATTTTTTGTCCCATTACCATAAAGACAAATGGAAAATAGAAAATGCTTTGATGAAAAACATAACACTGTGATGAAAATACTTTGATGAAAATCATGAAGTAATCTGACTCTATTCAAATGAAACCATAAATGTCCTCAGTTAATATATATTTATATATTATATACATACTTTATTTTTTAATTGAGGATATTTGTAATATTGAAGTGTGTCCTTTTATTATCAGTACAAATGGATATCAACACTCACATTTTGTTTTATACGTGTATAATTGTCTTTTATTTATATATAATTGTCATATACAATTGTCTTCTTCATATATATGTTTGCAAAATCAGCTTGCATTTCGACCGACTCTTACTTTTGAGATAAATCTGAAATTCAGAACATTTTTGTACTAGTGTACATTGTCTTAATTCAATCTAGAAGATGCAAGTAAATTCCACTTTCAAACATGTATGCATACTAACTTGCAATTCTTTCTTTTTCATATATTTTAATGCTATAAACTTCCATAAATTCTTCTGTTTAATTAACGTCTAATGAAAAAATGAGAGGGTAATTTATGAATTCTTACACTGAAACTCAATTATTTGTTCAAGATGACTGTGTTAACATTTCATACAATAATTGGTCTTAATATCAAGAGATATTATTTTCTATTTTAGAAATAATTTACTGATGTTTTCCTGTGCTAAAAAAATATAGTAGCATTCTTACCATTCCCCCCACCAAGCATGTCCTTTTCCTCTATCTAGCTTACCAATACTATTTGCTACAGAGTTTAGTTAAGGCAATATTTGGTGTTTACATTTCTTTTTTCTTTTTTTTCTTTTTGAGGTGGAGTCTCGCTCTGCGGCCCAGGCTGGAGTGCAGTGGCCGGATCTCAGCTCACTGCAAGCTCCGCCTCCCGGGTTTACGCCATTCTCCTGCCTCAGCCTCCTGAGTAGCTGGGACTACAGGCGCCCGCCACCTCGTCTGGCTAGTTTTTTTGTATTTTTTTAGTAGAGACGGGGTTTCACCGTGTTAGCCAGGATGGTCTCAATCTCCTGACCTCGTGATCCGCCTGTCTCGGCCTCCCAAAGTGCTGGGATTACAGGCTTGAGCCACCGCGCCCGGCCCGGTGTTTACATTTCTGAACATCTGGTTAACTGCAGAGACATGTTGATTAGTGCTAAAGGCAGGATGGCAGCATCAGCCTCACCTGGCAGCTTTTCAGTTGAAGTAATAGATCTGGGAGACACTCCTAGAATTTAAATTGGAATCTACACATTAGGAAGATTTCCCAGGTATGCTTTTGAAGATTCCGATTTACTATGATTTGAGATAAAATTATCTAAATATCTCCAAAAATATCTTAAATGATGCCAGTACTCTGGTGCTCCAAATACCCTTTGTAGTAAGAATGCAGGAAACCGTGATTACCTTTTCTCTTTGTATAACATTTTCTAACAACCATATTAAAATTGTCTTTTTTCTGTTTATTTTTTAAATAAGTATCTGTCAATAATGAAGGCCTCTATTTTCTGACAGAACTCAATATAGTCAAATGCACCAGGTTATAGATCTTTCTTCCTTTTCCCCCTTCCCTTGGAGAAAAGACCCTTGCAATTTTACCTTGGCCCTTCTATTCTGATTTAGAAAGTTTGAGCTTCACATCAGACTCAGCTGTAGTCCTAGGTCACTATTAACTAGTATCAGACCCTGGACAGCCATGGAATTTGTGGGACTTGGTGAATATACGAAAATCCTCTTTCAAAAAGCAAGAAAAAAGTGTCAAAATGGAACTAAAATATAAAACTTTCATTGTTTTTTCTGTAGTTTCCTCTCTTTCTCTTTCTCTCTCTCTGTCTCTCTCTCTTTATCATGGTATCTTCTTAAGTGTTTTTTTTTTTCTGTCATTCTAACTTTAAAAAATGAGATAATTAACATAAAGTTTTACTGTTCATCTTTATATTATGCAATGCCTATTTTAAATACATTCATGATACCTTGTAACTCACGTGAAGGATCACCAAAATTACTTAAATTTTATTGCATCATTGGTAAACTCACACGAATCTCATTTTTAGGAGAACTGTGAAAGCGCTACACAGAACTATCTAATGTATTCTTATTTCACTTGATAAACCCATTCTACCAACACTCTATACCACTGGTTTACTGATGAGTAAGAAAAGGAGCTGTGAATACCTGATATTTCCCTTTCCTTCTTTGTCATCATTTTTTTATTGCATATGATTTACTAATACAGGGAAGTAACATGAAAAATAAAGAATACGATAGAGTTCCTTGGTCTTGTTTCTTAGAATGTGATTAATTTTTTATACTTTTTTTCTGGGGGGGTGGGGGGTGTATGGAGATCGTGTCCCCACTGTATTGCCCAGGTTAGTCTCAGACTCCTGGCCTTAAGGAATCTTCTTGCCTCTTTGTTCCAAAGTGCTGGTAGGACAGGCGTGAGCCACCATGCATGGCATTTTATGTGCTTTCAAAGCAAGTTCTGGTTCAAAAGGGATGTGTTGCTCCTCAGGCTGTCAGTGCTTCACTTAATCATATATATGCAACACAATTACCTTGAACCAGCTTGGGGTCTTGCTAAACTCCAGGGCATCTTGTGACCTCCAGAATTGTGCATGCCTGAGGCATGTAGAATGCTATATACAAAAGGAATGTTACAGAATTGCAAACATATATTGCACATATATTTTCTCCTTATGTACATGTGACATTCATTGTCCTACAGGGTGTCACTTACAAAAGGTCAAATATAGAAGTATTAAGAATTTCAAAGGCAGTCAGCAGGGCATTAAACTGAGTTCAGGGTTTCTTCTCCATGCTACTGCCCTGGTGGGACATCCTTCAGCTGGCCCGGACTAGCAAACAGAGCGTTGGCTTTTACTCTTATGTAATATCACTTGCTTCCATGAGCCCATGTCTTTTTCTTTATTGAAGAATGTCTTTATAGGGCAATTTTCTCTCTTTTACAATAGGATCAAAAAATGATTGCAAGTAGTCTGTGATCCGTGTAGGAAAACATGGCTTATGTAACGTAATTCAGTATGCGGATTTTTACTTATTCAATTTTTGTTAAGACAATTCACGGGCATTCCAATTCCTACCTGACACTATTGGGTATAGAGCCTCTTTTGTTTTCTGTCTCAAACATGATCTTCCTATATTCTGTTTAGGCAAAGAAAGTAAGCAGCTGACTGTGAAATCTGAGGGAAAGAATTTATCCTTACATACATTACATCAAATGCACATATTTTCAATGTGTCCTATACTCTGGGCTTTGGGTAACTCATGCCAAAATTGCTGAGCCTTTCTGGATTCTTATCTTTACAACTGGCACATTCTCATTAGTGCCCACCATTAAACATGTAGATATGTTTATGCTTCAGTGTCAGCTCTAATTCAACAAAAGCTTTCCATCTTCCAGTATGTTGCTGACATCTCTTATCTGTTTATAGTCTTTCCTTCACACTTCTCAAATAGTATTTATTGTTTTAATAAAATTAACTCTATTTTAAAATTATAATTATTATCTCAACATAGGAGTTTTTGTTGATTTTGTTTTTATTTTTGCAATATTTTTACCGAAAATTTTCTGGAAATCAAAATGTGCATACATAGAGAATACTGAAAAGCCAAATGGTTTTTAGGTTTATGTTTTGATGTTGCAGATGATCAATGATGCTTTCTCACTGTAGAAATGTATTAGTGGCTTTCCTTTTTGCATTAGAAGACAAAGCAGGCCAGGCACGGTGGCTCATGCCTGTAATCCCAGCACTTTGGGAGGCCGAGGCAGGCAGATCACCTAAGGTCAGGAGTTCGAGACCAGCCTGGCCAATATGGTGAAACCCTGTCTCTACTAAAAGTACAAAATTAGCCAAGTGTGGTGGTGAGCACCTGTAGTCCCAGCTACTTGGGAGGCTGAGGCAGGAGAATCACTTGAACCCGGGAGACAGAGGTTGCACTGAGCCAAGATCACACCATTGCACTCTAGCCTGGGTGACAAGAGGGAGACTTCGTCCCAAAAAAAAAAAAAGTAGACAAAGCAAACGAAAAATCAAACAACAAAGATTATCAGTTTGAGTATCTTAAAGGAGAATTTCCAGAGGCACTTGGACTTGAACATTTTTCTTGGCAGTGACACTATGATATTATCTACTGCAAATTTACATTCTTTAGAATTCCTTGTAGTGAATATTATTTGTTTAAGCTCGTCATCTTATAAAGATTTAATAATTGGGATATGTAGCAATCTGAATTTAGAAAATGAATTTATATAATATGTAAGCAAAAATAATTCTTAATAATTATATACACATTTTATCATTCATATATAGTCTGGTATGGTTCAAAATATAATGAAAAAAATTATTGTAATTTTTTTTTGGAGGAGTCTTTCCCTGTCCCCAGGCTGGAGTGCAGTGGTGTGATCTCAGTTCACTGCAACCTCTGCCTCCTGGGTTCAAGCGATTCTCCTGCCTCAGCCTCCCAAGTAGCTGGAACTACAGGTGCATGCCAACACGCCCAGTTAATTTTTGTATTTTTGGTAGAGACGGGGTTTCACCATGTTGGCCAGGATAGTCTCAATCTCTTGACCTCGTGATCTACTTGCCTCAGCCTCCCAAAGTGTTGGGATTACAGGCCTGAGTCACTGCACCAGGTCTGTAATGAAACTTTTAAATGAACAAAGGCAGACATAGTCAACACTACACTTCTACTTCTAATAGAGCAATATCTTTCCTCTCATTATAGTCATTAATAATTTATGATTATTATTTTTCTAAATTTATTATAATGTTCAAAAAGTATTCAGTATTTTTCAGTAAATCATTTGAAATGATCAATCAACCACTTCATAATCTTGACTACATAGAAACAATAGGGAAGTACTTGAAATATTTAACAACATTTCGCCCAACCAGGACAGGCACTGATTTTAACAAGCTTTAAGATGGAGCCGGTATATACAAGTTCAGCATCATTCGCAGATCCAGCATTTAAGGGGTCAGGCAGAATACTAGTTTCGGGATAATGCAGACTACTTTCAGGAAAAAAGTGTCCTTGGACCAATCAAATATATGCATTAATAAAGAGTCTAAGAGACTAAAGTGACAGACTCTGGTTTGCAGGTTTTTGGAAAATCATATAATTTCACTGTGAGTGTGGTCCATATTTCTTCTTTATACCTTGAACATGAGAGAAATATTATGAAACTGAGACATTAAATATTAATTTGCTGATGGAAGGTGTAATTTTTAATACATGTTTATAGAGAAAAGAAAATATTAATCAAATATAACTAAATGATAGAATAAAATGAACACTTTCTTTTTTCTTTATTTATTTTTTATTTTTTTGTATTATACTTTAAGTTCTAGGGTACATGTGCATAACGTGCAGGTTTGTTACATATGTATACTTGTGCCATGTTGGTGTGCTGCACCCATCAACTCGTCAGCACCCATGAATTCATTATTTATATCATGTATAACTCCCAATGCAATCCCTCCTCCCTCCCCCTCCCCATGATAGGCCCCAGTGTGTGATGTTTCCCTTCCCGAGTCCAAGTGATCTCATTGTTCAATTCCCACCTATGAGTGAGAACATGCGGTGTTTGGTTTTCAGTTCTTGTGACAGTTTGCTAAGAATGATGGTTTCCAGCTGCATCCATGTCCCTACAAAGGATGCAAACTCATCCTTTTTATGGCTGCATAGTATTCCATGGTGTATATGTGCCACATTTTCTTAATCCAGTCTGTCACAGTTGGACATTTGGGTTGATTCCAAGTCTTTGCTATTGTGAATAGTGCCGCAATAAACATACGTGTGCATGTGTCTTTGTAGTAGAATAATTTATAATCCTTTGGGTATATACTCAGTAGTGGGATGGCTGGGTCATATGGTACATCTAGTTCTAGATCCTTGAGGAAATGCCATACTGTTTTCCATAATGGTTGAACTAGTTTACAATCCCACCAACAGTGTAAAAGTGTTCCTATTTCTCCACATCCTCTCCAACACCTGTTGTTTCCTGACTTTTTAATGATTGCCATTCTAACTGGTGTGAGATGGTATCTCATTGTGGTTTTGATTTGCATTTCTCTGATGGCGAGTGATGATGAGCATTTTTTCATGTGTCTGTTGGCTGTATGAATGTCTTCTTTTGAGAAATGTCTGTTCATATCCTTTGCCCACTTTTTGATGGGGTTGTTTGTTTTTTTCTTGTATATTTGTTTGAGTTCTTTGTAGATTCTGGATATTAGCCCTTTGTCAGATGATTAGATTGTAAAAATTTTCTCCCATTCTGTAGGTTGCCTGTTCACTCTGATGATAGTTTCTTTTGCTGTGCAGAAACTCTTTAGTTTAATTAGATCCCATTTGTCAATTTTGGCTTTTGCTGCCATTGCTTTTGGTGTTTTAGAGATGAAGTCCTTGCCCATGCCTATTTCCTGAATGGTACTACCTAGATTTTCTTCTAGGGTTTTTATGGTATTAGGTCTAACATTTAAGTCTCTAATCCATCTTGAATTAATCTTTGTATAAGGAGTAAGGAAAGGATCCAGTTTCAGCTTTCTACTTATGGCTAGCCAATTTTCCCAGCACCATTTATTAAATAGGGAATCCTTTCCCCATTTCTCGTTTCTCTCAGGTTTGTCAAAGATCAGATGGCTGTAGATGTGTGATATTATTTCTGAGGACTCTGTTCTGTTCCATTGGTCTATAGCTCTGTTTTGGTACCAGTACCATGCTGTTTTGGTTACTGTAGCCTTGTAGTATAGTTTGAAGTCAGGTAGCGTGACGCCTCCAGCTTTGTCCTTTTGACTTAGGATTGTCTTGGCAATGCGGGCTCTTTTTTGGTTCCATATGAACTTTAAAGCAGTTTTTTCCAATTCTGTGAAGAAACTCATTGGTAGCTTGATGGGGATGGCTTTGAATCTATAAATAACCTTGGGCAGTATGGCCATTTTCACGATATTGATTCTTCCTATCCATGAGCACGGTATGTTCTTCCATTTGTTTGTGTCCTCTTTTATTTCACTGAGCAGTGGTTTGTAGTTCTCCTTGAAGAGGTCCTTTACATCCCTTGTAAGTTGGATTCCTAGGTATTTTATTCTCTTTGAAGCAATTGTGAATGGAAGTTCATTCCTGATTTGGCTCTCTGTTTGTTACTGGTGTATAAGAATGCTTGTGATTTTTGCACATTAATTTTGTATCCTGAGACTTTGCTGAAGTTGCTTATCAGCTTAAGGAGATTTTGGGCTGAGACTATGGGGTTTTCTAAATATACAATCATGTCATCTGCAAACAGGGACAATTTGACTTCTTCTTTTCCTAACTGAATACCCTTGATTTCTTTCTCTTGCCTGATTGCCCTAGCCAGAACTTCCAACACTATGTTGAATAGGAGTGGTGAGAGAGGGCATCCCTGTCTTGTGCCAGTTTTCAAAGGGAATTTTTCCAGTTTTTGCCCATTCACTATGATATTAGCTGTGGGTTTGTCATAAATAGCTCTTATTATTTTGAGGTACGTTCCATCAATACCGAATTTATTGAGCGTTTTTAGCATGAAGGGCTGTTGAATTTTGTCAAAGGCCTTTTCTGCATCTATTGAGATAATCATGTGGTTCTTGTCTTTGGTTCTGTTTATATGCTGGATTACGTTTATTGATTTGCGAATGTTGAACCAGCCTTGCATCACAGGGATGAAGCCCACTTGATCATGGTGGATAAGCTTTGTGATGTGCTGCTGAATCCGGTTTGCCAGTATTTTATTGAGGATTTTTGCATTGCTGTTCATCAGGGATGTTGGTCTAAAATTCTCTTTTTTTGTTGTGTCTCTGCCAGGCTTTGGTATCAGGATGATGTTGGCCTCATAAAAAGAGTTAGGGAGGATTCCCTCTTTTTCTATTGATTGGAATAGTTTCAGAAGGAATGGTACCAGCTCCTCCTTGTACCTCTGGTAGAATTCAGCTGTGAATCCATCTGGTCCTGGACTTTTTTTGGTTGGTAGGCTATTAATTATAGCCTCAATTTCATAGCCTGCTATTGATCTATTCAGGGATTCAACTTCTTCCTCGTTTAGTCTTGGGAGAGTGTAAGTGTCCAGGAAATTATCCATTTCTTCTAGATTTTCTAGTTGATTTGTGTAGAGGTGTTTATAGTATTCTCTGATGGTAGTTTGTATTTCTGTGGGGTGGGTGGTGATATCCCCTTTATCATTTTTTATTGCATCTATTTGATTCCTCTCTCTTTTCTTCTTTATTAGTCTTGCTAGCGGTCTGTCAATTTTGTTGATCTTTTCAAAAAACCAACTCCTGGATTCTTTGATTTTTTGGAGGGTTTTTTGTGTCTTTATCTCCTTCAGTTCTGCTCTGATCTTAGTTATTTCTTGCCTTCTGCTAGTTTTTGAATGTGTTTGCTCTTGCCTCTCTAGTTCTTTTAATTGTGATGTTAGAGTGTCAATTTTAGATCTTTCCTGCTTTCTCTTGTGGGCATTTAGTGCTATAAATTTCCCTCTACACACTGCTTTAAATGTGTCCCAGAGATTCTGATATGTTGTATCTTTGTTCTCATTGGTTTCAAAGAACATCTTTATTTCTGCTTTCATTTCATTATGTACCCAGTAGTCATTCAGGAGCAGGTTGTTCAGTTTCCATGTAGTTGAGCGGTTTTGATTGAGTTTCTTAGTCCTGAGTTCTAGTTTGAGTGCACTGTGGTCTGAGAGACAGTTTGTTATAATTCCTGTTCTTGTACATTTGCCGAGGAGTGCTTTACTTCCAACTATGTGTTCAATTTTGGAATAAGTGCGATGTGGTGCTGAGAAGAATGTATATTCTGTTGATTTGGGGTGGAGAGTTCTATAGATGTCTATTAGGTCCGCTTGATGCAGAGATGAGTTCAATTCCTGGATATCCTTGTTAACTTTCTGTCTCGTTGATCTGTCTAATGTTGACAGTGGAGTGTTGAAGTCTCCCATTATTATTGTATGGGAGTCTAAGTCTCCTTGTAAGTCTCTAAGGACTTGCTTTATGAATCTGGGTGCTCCTGTATTGGGTGCATATATATTTAGGAGAGTTAGCTCTTCCTGTTGAATTGATCCCTTTACCATTATGTAATGGCCTTCTTTGTCTCTTTTGATCTTTGATGGTTTAAAGTCTGTTTTATCAGAGACTAGGATTGCAACCCCTGCTTTTTTTTGTTCTCCATTTGCTTGGTAGATCTTCCTCCATCCCTTTATTTTGAGCCTATATATGTCTCTGCATGTGAGATGGGTCTCCTGAATACAGCAGACTGATGGGTCTTGACTCTTTATCCAGTCTGCCAGTCTGTGTCTTTTAATTGGAGCATTTAGTCCATTTACATTTAAGGTTAATATTGTTATGTGTGAACTTGATCCTGCCATTATAATATTAGCTGGTTATTTTGCTCGTTAGTTGATGCAGTTTCTTCCTAGCCTCGATGGTCTTTACATTTTGGCATGTTTTTGCAATGGCTGGTACCGGTTGTTCCTTTCCATGTTTAGGGCTTCCTTCAGGGTCTCTTGTAAGGCAGGCCTGGTGGTGACAAAATCTCTAAGCATTTGCTTATCTGTAAAGGATTTTATTTCTCCTTCACTTATGAAACTTAGTTTGGCTGGATATGAAATTCTGGGTTGAAAATTCTTTTCTTTAAGAATGTTGAATATTGGCCCCCACTCTCTTCTGGCTTCTAGAGTTTCTGCTGAGAGATCTGCTGTTAGTCTGATGGGCTTCCCTTGGTGGGTAACCCGACCTTTCTCTCTGGTTGCCCTTAAGAGTTTTTCCTTCATTTCAACTTTGGTGAATCTGGCAATTATGTGTCTTGGAGTTGCTCTTCTCGAGGAGTATCTTTGTGGCGTTCTCTGTATTTCCTGAATTTGAATGTTGGCCTGCCCTACTAGGTTGGGGAAGTTCTCCTGGATGATATCTTGAAGAGTGTTTTCCAACTTGCTTCCATTTTCCCCCTCACTTTCAGGCACCCCAATCAGACGTAGATTTGGTCTTTTTACATAATCCCATACTTCTTGCAGGCTTTGTTCATTTCTTTTTCTTCTTTTTTCTTTTGGTTTCTCTTCTCACTTCATTTCATTCATTTGATCCTCAATTGCTGATACTCTTTCTTCCAGTTGATTGAGCTGGTTACTGAAGCTTGTGCATTTGTCACATATTTCTCATGTCATGGTTTTCTTCTCTGTCATTTCGTTTATGACCTTCTCTGCATTAATTAGTCTAGCTGTCAATTCTTCCACTCTTTTTTCAAGATTTTTAGTTTCTTTGCACTGGGTACGTAATTCCTCCTTTAGCTCTGAGAAGTTTGATGGACTGAAGCCTTCTTCTCTCATCTCGTCAAAGTCATTCTTTGACCAGCTTCGATCCGTTGCTGGCGATGGGCTGCACTCCTTTGCAGGGGGAGATGCACTCTGATTTTTTGAATTTCCAGCTTTTCTGCCCTGCTTTTTCCCCATCTTTGTGGTTTTATCTGTCTCTGGTCTTTGATGATGGTGACGTACTGATGGGGTTTTGGTATAGGTGTCCTTCCTGTTTGATAGTTTTCCTTCTGACAGTCAGGACCCTCAGCTGTAGGTCTGTTGGAGATTGCTTGAGGTCCACTCCAGACCCTGTTTGCCTGGGTATCAGCAGCAGAGGTTGTGGAAGATAGAATATTGATGAACAGCGAGTGTACCTGTCTGATTCTTACTTTGGAAGCTTCCTCTCAAGGGTGTACTCCACCCTATGAGGTGTGGGGTGTCAGACTGCCCCTGGTGGGGGATGTCTCCCAGTTAGGCTACTCAGGGGTCAGGGACCCACTTGAGCAGGCAGTCTGTCCCTTCTGAGATCTCAACCTCGGTGTTGGGAGATCCACTGCTCTCTTCAAAGCTGTCAGACAGAGTCGTTTGCGTCTGCAGAGGTTCTGCTGCTTTTTTGTTGTTGTTTTTTATCTGTGCCCTGTCCCCAGAGGTGGAGTCTACAGAGACAGGCAGGTTTCCTTGAGCTGCTGTGAGCTCCACCCAGTTGGAGCTTCCCAGCGGCTTTGTTTACCTACTTAAGCCTCAGCAATGGCAGGCACCCCTCCCCCAGCCTCGCTGCTGCCATTTCAGTTAGATCGCAGACTGCTGTGTTAGCAATGAGGGAGGCTCCGTGGGCATGGGACCCTCCCGGCCAGGTGTGGGGTATATTCTCCTGGTGTGCCCGTTTGCTTAAAGCGCTGCATTGGGGTGGGAGTTACCCAATTTTCCAGGTGTTGTGTGTCTCAGTTCCCCTGGCTAAGAAAAGGGATTCCCTTCCCCCTTGCGCTTCCCAGGTGAGGCGATGCCTCACCCTGCTTCATCTCTCGCTGGTTGGGCTGCGGCAGCTGACCAGCAGCGATTGTCCGGCACTCCCTAGTGAGATGACCCCAGTACCTCAGTTGAAAATGCAGAAATCACCGGTCTTCTGTGTCACTCGTGCTGGGAGTTGGAGACTGGAGCTGTTCCTATTCGGCCATCTTGCTCCGCCCCCCTCTTTTTTCTTTAACTTTTGTATTCTCTTAAGAAAATTTGTAACTCTTTGTTTCCTTACTTGTGGAAAAAATAAAAGTTGTAAATCTAACTTACATAACCACAAAAAAACTAAATACATTATTTTGCTCATTTTAGTTATTTATGCTGTTTACATAAAGTGAATAACAAATTTCCAAATGGCTAAAAGTTTTTACTCAATTATGCTTTGATCAAACTTAATAAATAAAAAAATCATCTAATTCTATGAACATAATATGTTATTTCTTCAGTCCTGTTTCATTTAACATTATATATTTATCTGCTCCCCAGTTAAAGCAGTGATACAATGTTATATCAGACTATCATATCGAATATGTTACTATCATTATTGCAAATGATTCCTCAATTTAACCTTTTTTAAGGCTTTGTGTCACAAAGAAATACATTTAATTGTGTTTGGACCAGGAGTGGTGACTCATGCTTGTAATCCCAGCACTCTGGGAAGCTGAGGCAGTTGGATCACCTGAGGTCAGGAGTTCGAGACCAGCCTGATCAACATGGAGAAACCCCCATCTCTACTAAAAATACAAAATTAGCCAAGCGTGATGGCACATGTCTGTAATACCAGCTACTTGGGAGGCTGGGGCAGGAGAATCACTTGAACCCAGGAGGTGGGAGTTGTAATGAGCTGAGATCACACCATTGCACTCCAGCCTGGGTGACAAAGTGAGAGAAGAGAAGAGAAGAGAAGAGAAGAGAAGAGAAGAGAGGAGAGGAGAGGAGAGGAGAGGAGAGGAGAGGAGAGGAGAGGAGAGGAGAGGAGAGGAGAGGAGAGGAGAGAGAGGAGAGGAGAGGAAGAGAAAAGAGAAAAGAGAAAAGAGAAAAGAGAAAAGAGAAAAGAGAAAAGAGAAAAGAGAAAAGAGAAAAGAGAAAAGAGAAAAGAGAAAAGAAAAGAAAAAAGAAAAGAAAAGAGAGGGGAGGGGAGGGGAGGAGAGGAGAGGAGAGGAGAAGATTCAGTGGGTTTAAGTAAAAGGAACACCCGTCAACACTGTATACCTTCCCTTAGGGATAATAAGCTGTTGCAGCTGTTTGTTGTTTAGTAACTAAGTTACCTGGCATGGCATGAACAAACATATTTGAGACTTCATGTTTTTTCCTGCAATGACTTTTATGAATTACCCCTCTCTATTTAAAATACATGCTAATGTTCTATATATAATAGGACTTACGTATCTTAAATGAATTCTTGGCACACAGAAATAAATATGTTTCACTTTATGGCAGCTGCTGAATAGTCCAGTACTTCCTCTACATAGTTTTCACTTGATGCATAACCTCACAAGAGTTTTTCTGACAAAATCTTATCATCAATGGTAATTGCAATTAATAGTATAGATCTGTTATGCCACATGAATGGAATTAAATTGCAAAAAGAAAGCTAATTTTTTGAAATTTTGATGATTTGACAATAGTTTGCAAATAAACACTTGGTGAAAGACAGCTATGGAAATGTTCTACTCTAGGTTTCATTCTGTTTCACAATCATGTCAAATATATTGCAGCAATATGTGGCACAGCTAGTAGCAGAAAGAATCCAATTTAACTTGGAAATATGTTCATAGAACATTGTTAGTATTCACAACACATATGTCCAACCCATAAAGAGGAAATACATAAACAAAATTAAACAATGAACCAAAACCTAGGAGTAAATGATGCAATAGAATTTAACAAGTCCTTAAATTAGTACAAAGCTTAAAAGTAATTAGACATTCCATTGTTTTTATTTTTAGTGTTGTTTGAGGCAAATTTCTAAGCATGACTATTTTTTTCAAAAGATATAAATTAAAACACCTGCTCAGTTGCCTTCTGATACCAGTGGATTATTCAAGGCAAGGAGAACATAGGTTCACAGGATAGCCCCAAATAAGCAAATACTTGAGATCTATGTTGCCCTGTGAGTTTGGGTGGCAAGAGCATCTGATGGACATATGATGAAGCCTATGGTTTTTACTGTGCTAGGGTACTAAATTTATTTGTACCTGATACAGTAGTTTCATGCCTTTTGCAAACATCAATTTATTAAATGGTACTGGCTACCTTGTTAATTTCTTTATATCATTAATTAATGCTATCATTAATGAAATGATATATGCATGTATTTACTTCCATGTCATTTTGTGCTTGCTAAGTGCAACTCCACATGAGATATTGTTTTTAACTTTTTTAACAGCTTAGTATTAAGAGTTGTGTTTCCTTTTAGGAACTCATTTTGTTCTCTCTGTTAGAAATAATAAATAATCATGTCCCAACTTTTTCATTTTCCTTTGGTGGCCAGGAAAACTTTCAGCCTGATGTTTGTTATTTGTTTTAATTTACATATTCCCATTTTTTGGCCTCAAACAAAGCAAGACACAATCAAACAAACAAATAAATAAATAATATCACGTTGTCTATCATCAACTGAGATTGGTGGATACTTCACTCTAGTGAATTCCTTACTTACCCTACTCTCAGAATCTTGAAAAATGTAAAAATTGGCCAATGTTAGTGACTTTATTTTTGGCAAATCTTTTCTTGGGAACATTTAGAACGTTCTATAATACTTTGAGCTATAAATATACAACTTTAATACTGGATGTTAAATGTGCAACGACATCAAGGTACCTAAATGAAACTGAAATTTATAAAGGAAACTTCCTATAAAATGATTATGATCTATGGAATTAATGGCCATAATTTAGGTAGCTCCAATTATGTGACCCTTTGTTTTCATAGGCAGTTTACACCACTTGCCAAGCTCTTACCCTGATATACCAAGTTGAACTTCATATATTCAGGTCACAGCCTTATAGCCCATGATTTGGGGAAGGCCTTTGCTGCTTGTAACTATTATAACTATTAACTTTCTAAAAGTCTATTTGTTTTGAAAATTCTTTTTGCTTTGAAGATCCTTTAAGGTGTCTAGATTGGGTTCAAAAATCTATTAATGGTTATAGAAGAAAAACTGATGCATGCTTTATCTTATAATTATTTCAAAGTGATCCTCTAGGACTGATGAGAGCAGAGAGATCTAATCACAAACCAGGATTCCATTTAAATAGATTCTGCAACTACCAGCACCTACTAGGAAGCAAAGTGAAAAACATAAAAACATAGTTTCTGGTATCAAACTGCTGGGTTTCTAACTCTATCACTCTCTCGTGCTTACATGAGTAGCTTTGGGGACATTTCTAACCTTGATGAGACTTCATTTTTCTCGACACAAAACTGAAATAATAATAGTTAATCAGCAGGACTTCTTTGTGTTACTAATGAAGATAACATGAAATTCACAGCATAAAAAGAGCACTTGACAGAATAATTTTCCAGAATGTTTAAGGCATGTTAAAAACTATAAAGTATAGACTTTCCTCAATAGTTTGCAGAGTTATCAGGTATTTTTTGTATGATTTAATCCATGTTTTTGAAGTCATGGGTAATTGTGTTAACACGTCAGCTTATAGCAGATAGATGTATTTCTGAATGTTAAATAAATCTGAATTCAAATTCCCTTATGTTTTCCAATCGGGCTACTGTGATAACACTTCTGACACGTATTTCTTTATTTTGCTATTGAGTATTGTATTAGTCCCTTTTCACACCGCTGTGAAGACATACCCAAGACTGGGTAATTTATAAAGGAAATAGTTTATTTTTATTTTATTTTATTTTATTTTATTTTGTGTTTGTGTGTGTGTGAGAGAGAGAGAGAAAGATAAAGAGAGAGAGAGAGAGACAGAGTCTTGCTCTGTCACCCAGGCTGGAGTTCAGTGGCCTGATCTCAGCTCACTGCAAGCTCTGCTTCCCAGGTTCAAGCGATTCTCTAGCCTCAGCCTCCCTCATAGCGGAGATTACAGGTGAGCACCACCACGCCTGGCTAATTTTTATGTTTTCAGTAGAAATTTTATGTTTCAGCATGTTGGCCAGACTGGTCTCAAACTCCTGACCTCGGGTGATCCTCCTGCCTCCTGCCCAGTAGGTCTTCCAAACTACTGGGATTACAGGCATGAGCTACCCCACCTGGCTGGAAAGAGGTTTAATTGACTCATAGATCCACATGGCTGTGGAGGCACTGGGAAACTTACAATCATGGTAGAAGGCAAAGGGAAGCAAGTGCCTTTTTCACAAGGTGGCAGGAGACAGAGGAATGAGGAGGAACTTCCAAACACTTATAAAACCATCAGATTCCATGAGAACTCACTTAGTATTATGAGAATAGCCTGAGGGAAACTGCCCTGATGATCCAATCACCTCCTTCCCTCCACACATGGGGATTACAATTTGAAATGAGTTTTGGGTGGGACACAGAGCCAAAACATATCATTCTGCCTTGGCCCCTCTCAAATCTCATCTCTTTTCGCAATTCAAACCAATCATGCCTTTCTAACAGTCCCCCCAATTTTTAACTCAATCCAGCATTAACTCAAAAACCCAAGTCTGAAGTCTCATCTGAGACAAGGCAAGTCCCTTTCACCTATGAGCCTATACAATAAAGACAAGTTAGTTACTTTCAAGCCACAATAGGGGTTCAGGCACTAGGTAAATGTTCCCATTCCAGATGGGTGAAATTGGCCAAAACCAAGTGGTCACAGGCCTCATGCAAGTCGAAAATCCAGTGGAGCAGTCATTAAAACTTAAAGCTCCAGGGCCGGGCGCAGTGGCTCAAGCCTGTAATCCTAGCACTTTGGGAGGCCGAGATGGGCGGATCACGAGGTCAGGAGATTGAGACCATCCTGGCTAACACGGTGAAAACCCGTCTCTACTAAAGAATACAAAAAACTAGCCGGGCGAGGTGGCGGGCGCCTGTAGTCCCAGCTACTTGGGAGGCTGAGGCAGGAGAATGGCGTAAACCCGGGAGGCGGAGCTTGCAGTGAGCTGAGATCCGGCCACTGCACTCCAGCCTGGGTGACAGAGCGAGACTCCGCCTCAAAAAAAAAAAAAAAAAAAAAAGACTTAAAGCTCCAAAATGATATCCTTTGACTCCATATCTCACATGCAGGGCACACTGATGCAAGGGGTGGGCTCCCAAAGCCTTGGGTAGCTCCTTCATGGATTGGCCATGAGTGCCTGTGGCTTTTCCAGATGCACCTTACAAGCTGTTGATGGATCTATTATTCTGGGGTATGGAGGACAGTGGCTCTCTTCTCACAGCTCCACTAGGCAGTGCCCCACTGGGGACGCTGTGTGGGGTCTCCAACCCCACATTTCCCTTCTGCACAGTCCTAGCAGAGGCTCTCCATGAAGGCTCTGCCCTTGCAGCAGACTTCAGTCTGGACATCTGGGCATTTCCATACATCCTCTGAAACTACACAGATGTTCTTGAACCTTAGTTCTTGACTTCTGTGCACCCACAGGCCCAACACCATGTGGAAGCCACCAGGACTTGGGGTTTGCACCCTCTGAAGCAACAGTCTGAGCTGTACCTTGGCCCATTTTAGCCATGGCTGGAACTGAAACAGCTGGGATGCAGGACACCAAGTCTTAAGGATACACAGAGCAGCAGGACCCTGGACCCAGCACAGGAAACTATGTTTTTCTCCTAGGCTTCTGGGCCTATGATGGGAGGCTCAGCCCTGAAGGTTTCTGACATGCCCTGGAGAACTTTTTCCCTTTGTCTTGCATTGTCTTGGCTATTAACATTCGGTTAATATCATAGCTTCATTACATATGCAAATCTGCATAACCTTGTTATTTATGAAAATTTCTGCCACTGGCTTGAATTTCTCCCCATAAAATGGGTTGTTTCTTTCTTTCTTTCTTTCTTTCTTTCTTCTTTCTTTCTTTCTTTCTTTCTTTCTTTCTTTCTTTCTTTCTTTCTTTCTTTCTTTCTTTCTTTCTTTCTTTCTTTCTTTTTTTTTTTTTTTTCTATCACATACAATCACATGGTCAGGCTACAAATTTTCTAAACTTTTATGCTCTGCCTCCCTTTTAAACATAAGTTCCAATTTCAGACCATCTCTCTCAAGTTCAAAGTTCCACAGATCTCTGGGGCAGGGGTAAAATGTCACCAGTCTGCAGTCTGTTCGTTAAAGCATAGAGGAGTGACCTTTTCTCCAGTTTCCAAGAAGTTTCTCATCTCCATCAGTGACCACCTCAACCAGGACCTTATTGTCCACATCATTTTCAGCATTTTAGTCAAAACCATTCAACATGTCTCTGGGAAGTTCCAAACTCCCTCATCTTCCTCTCTTCTTCTGAGCCCTCCAAACTGTTCCAACCTCTGCCTGTTACCCAGTTCTAAAGTCACTTCCACATCTTCAAGTTCTTTATAGCAGTACCCCACTCTCTGCAGTACCAATTTGCTGTATTAGCCTGTTTCCACACTGCTATAAAGATACACCCGAGACTGGATAATTTACAAAAGAAAGAGGTTGAATTGACTCACTGTTCCACATGGCTGCTGAGGCCTCAGGCTGCCATAGTCACGGCAGAAGGGGAAGCAGGCACGTCTTACATGGGGGCAGGTGAGAGAGACAGAGCGAGGGAAGGAGGAACTGTTAAACACTTATAAAACCATCAGATCTTGTCAGAACTCATTTTGGCAAATTGCAACTATTATTACTACTACTAATAGTATTATAAAGGAGTTTATTTTATTTTATTTTGTTATTATTATTACTATTGTGTGTGAGAGACAGAGTCTCGCTCTGTCACCCAGGCTGGAGTGCAGTGGCCTGATCTCAGCTCACTGCAAGCTCTGCCTCCCAGGTTCAAGTGATTCTCTAGCCTCAGCCTCCCTCATAGCTGAGATTACAGGTGCCTACCACAATGCCCAGCTATTATTAATACTATTAATAATAATAGTATTAGTAGTAGTAATGATTATTTAGTTTACTGTAAGGCACTTAAAATATGCTGGGACAAACACACTACAGTATGCCCCATCTATGAAGAGGATGGCAAAATTAAAATATGTAATCTGTCCTGATTCTGATTTTTGCTATTTTTTTCTTTTTAACTCCAGTATTATATTGCTAAGGTGTCCTGATTATTAAGAATGACACAATAAAGGCTAAATGTGTGTTAGTTTTTCTAATGACAAAATGAGATTATCTGAAAGCTGTTCTAATAATTAGTTAATTATTATTCATGGCAATGGTCATAGAGGTGCAGATTAATTTTGGAGCTGAGTAGGTCTTAATGTATACTGATTCCATCAAGCAGATTAGTTCCACTTACTATTAATGCATGTGCCATTTTCCAAAATCTTGTCCTAGTTTGATGTTATTTCCAAACACCTACAATATTATTTTTGTAAATATTAAGTATAATTAAATTTTTAATTTTAGACTGGAATGGTTTTCATCCTTTATACAAATATCATATACCATTTATTAAACTATTGTTTCTCTGTTCTGAATCAACTGTTTCTTACTCTGCTTTGTGATGCAGAGCCTAAAACTCTGCAAAACACGTTTCTGCTTTGCCAGCTAGCACCCAGCTAGGTACTGCTAACCAGGACCACTGGAGAGAGACTACAGGGCTGGATAAAAAAGAAGGAAATTGTACCTTTCTGTCTGCCTACTGCTGCATTCTGCTCCCATTACTATTGCTATAATGGTATAATTGGTATAATAAATTATTCCAAACTAGAGTGACATAAAACATTCCTTTTTTTTTTTAGAACACAAATTTGCAGGTCAGGGACACAGTGTGGGCTTGACTGGGCAGTGCTCATTTGGGCTCCCCTGTGCAATTGCAGTCAGATGTTGGCTAAGGCTGCAATCATGCAGTCATCTCTCGGCATAATTAGACTGTCATCCAGGATGGCTCATTCCCATTGCTAGCATAGCTGCTGGCTGTTAACTGGGAGATCAACTGAACTACCCACAGAAGTGCATACAAGTGGCCTCTTCAGCATGGCAGTGTAGAGTGGACAGACTTTTTACAGGGCAAGTGATTTCCCCAGCAAAAAGAGTTCTAAAGACCCAAAGGAAAGCAGAATTTCAGAAATTAAACAGCATGACTTGTAAGTCATCCTGTAGGTAAGGAGTCTAATACTGATTCAAAGGAAGAACACATAGATCTCACCTCTCTATAGAAGGAACATCCAAAAGGTCTGGGTGCCAGACTCATGAAGCCCCTTTAGAAAAGACACAGAGCTTCAGAGATCTTACTTTCAGTTCCTCAAGACCCCTCCTCCAAGATTCAAAATTTTAATCATCTTAACCTTTGCATTTTGTTCTCCCAGTCCTAAGGAACACCTTAGTCTTTTTAAAATTTACCCTTTCAGCTATCTAACTAACTTAATATCTAGTTAAAAACAGTTAATACTATTTTTTCTAGGTAAAAATAAATATAATTTCTGCCTCCTCGTGGTATATGATGACTCACATAGAAAGAAGTAACAAATGAAAACTATGTTAAAAGTTAGGCAAAAATCGGAATGACATATTTCAAATAACTGCTTCTTAAGAGTTTAATCAAATCTTGGTATGTTAATATTTTGTATTATATAAATTATAACATTTGATCAAAGACCAACTACCACCTGGGTTTTGCTATGTTCACGTTCCCTTAAGATATCTTGATCTTAGACATTTTACATCAAAGTTTAATGTGGACTATTATAGTATAGTAGCTAGACTATAAATAGAGAAGTTGAATAACATTGGCAGTATAAGATAAGAACAAATTCCAATTATATATTGACAGAATTGAAAATAACCTTAGTATTTAGATACATTCTTACAATATATGTTTAATAGATTGAGTCCCAAAGAGGTCAAATTTCTTTCACACAATTACAAACCAAATGGGAGAATATACCTTAGAATTGTTGTATTCAATTTTGGATCCTCCTTTAGTGCTATTTCTAGGAAACCATTAAGTCCCTCAGGTGGCCAGTTACAATTCTTTTTAAGATTAAGACTTGTTGTAAATTACAGTAGAATATCATTTTCAGGGACATTTCATAAAGCCAACTTCAAAGCTATGAATTTTTTACTATTTCCTGAAATGTTACGCTCTAATTTAAAATCTCCAAACTCTAAAGTATGTATGAAAACCTATACATTACAATGCCTCATGATTTGAACTATTTAATAAAAAATTGATCATTTGAAAGTTTGAGTCAGTACTTTGTTACTGAAATAACATTAAATTTTAGATGTGCTTGATAAAATATAGGAACTTTTCACTGTGATTAGAGAGAGAGCTTGCTAATTTATTTTTTTTTCTATCTACCTATCTATTTTATTAAACATGATCATAGGCTTAAACATTTAAGGAAAATCCCTGTAAACTATCATGGATTACTTTGTAAGAGAAAATAATGAGGCTCATAGCTACTGACCAGCTTACAATAGTCCATTTTTAAAGCAAAACTTCATTCAATTGACAAAATATTTGATGCTTGTGTCTTCATGCTGTATTTAGCAGTGAACATAGATAATTGATGCCAATTCTTGCCTATTGCAGGGAAGTCTGTCAGAAATCACCAAGTAAATTCAGAATTTCTGACATATAATTAAGTAATAATTTTTGATTTTTTAAAACTTTTTACTGAATTTCACAATAGATTGGCAGTTCCTGTCCACAGAAAATAGAACGTTGAGTGCACTGTCTGCCCTCTAACGGGGTAATAGCCGTGCATAAGCTGCAGAAACTTTGCTTTGAGAGAACAGGCAAACTCTAATTACCAAATAATCAGCACTACTGCTGTACAGGAGCATCCAAGTAATTGCGAATTCTCACATACTGGCAGAATACTGGAAACAACATAAATACTATTTTAATAAGAACTATGAACACTTAGGTTGGTTCCTCATCCATTTCTAGAAATTTCACCCCTTTTTTTTCATCAATTTTTTTTTTTTTTTTTTTTTTTTTTTTTTTTGAGACAGAGTCTCACTCTGCCTCCAAGCTGGAGTGCAATGGAGAAATCTTGGCTCACTGCAACCTCCGCCTCCCGGGTTCAAGCGATTCTCCTGCCTCAGCCTTCTGAGTAACTGGGACTACAGTCATGTGCCACCCCACCCAGCTAATTTTTGTATTTTTAGTAGAGACAAGGTTTCACCATGTTGGCCAGTATGGTCTCGATCTCTTGACCTTGTGATCCACCCACCTCGGCCTTCCAAAGTGCTGGGATTACAGGCGTCGTGAGCCACCGTGGCTGGCCCACATTTTTATTTAAAAGAATCACAATGGAGTCTACTCTAGAAAGATCTTACAACACTTCCTTCAAAACTAGAAGGAAAAACTAGTTTTGAAACTAGCTTAAAAACCAGAAGGAAAAAAATGTGTGTGTGTGTATATACCCACATGCATACGATACATACACACATGCATATATACTATACATATATAAAGTCATTAAAAAATAACTGATTGAGCTTTGTAATAAAAGTATATAAATACTACCCAATCACAAGTTCAAGAGAGTGGATAACTGGAATGGTAGACTTATTATTAAATAATCTTATTGAAAACTAGTAAAGAAAAAAAACATAGAGTGAAAAACACATTTTATTTCTGGTTACATTCTTATGTTCTCCTCCAACAGGTACCAAAATAAAGTGTATCCTAGAGTTTTTTAGTTTCTTTACATTCAGGGCCAGACCCTCAAAAGAAATGCAGATTCTTCATTTTGGGTCTTCTGAATCACTTACTCAATCTCATGTTCACAGGAAGAATTTATACAAAACAGATTAGCTTAGCGATGACAGCTTCAATATTTCAAAGAAAATTACAAAGAGAATGAGGAGTTTAAGGATTTAAGGAAAGAAAAATTTATCTTGATATGTGTAAATTGGCATGGAATGCAGAGAAGATATTCACTGTTTATGAGACATGGACATAAGTAGATTGGAAGGAATTCTAGGGAGATGATTAGACAAACTGTTCACTTACCTTCACTCTACTTAATTCCATTATTCACAATGAAATTGCTTGTCAACTAAGAGCCTAACCCTTTTCATAATTCTGTTCTCTTTCCTTACTTAACCCTGATACATTTTCAGTTTCTGTTCTTTACTTACAGGATAACGGACCACCTCTAGAAAAAAGCCTTAGAGCGTTTCTTTTCCCAACATTTCATAACTTAGAAGATGAAGATGATTCAACAAAAGGATAGTTAAAAGAAAGAGCCAGCTAAGTAAAAGGAAAAACAAAAAAATAGTAAAAGAATCAAAAAATGAGTGCTTCAAGACTCAGTGGTTGATCAACTAAACACAGTGAAGGTGAGGGTCATATAAACTGAGCACTGAAAAATTAACATGAATAGTGGGAACAATAGCTTCATTTGACCGTGGAAGAGACAAAGTAGATCTGTGAGCTGAAAATACTCTTTTGATTACGTTTGCTAAAGTAGGAAAAAGAAATTGCCATTAATTAGAGAGTGATGTCAAATGGAAGTTTCGTCTTCTTTTAAAGTGTAATTTTTACAACATCTTACTTTGCTTAAGGAATTGTACTGAAAAGACAGGCATTTTTTTAATCAGGAAGAGAAAAAGGAGCTTGAAAGACACTTGAGAAATATGCCTACTTAAGAAAGGCAAGAAATGACAAAGTCTTGTACACAGGGAGAGTGGATAGTCTCAGATAGGAAACAGTTTGTTACACAAAAGAGGCCCTAAATGAAATCAAAGCAGATTTATTGTCGTAGGATTAGGAAATTCCGCTCTCATCTTTTTCCTAGTTTTTTTTTTTTTTTTTTTCCAGTAAAATAAGAAACTCATGAGAGTGAGATGTACATGTTTGAAGAAAAGGGACATGTAAAAAATACAACTGAAAGAAAAAGAGATCATAAATCAGAGATACGTAGTAGATTTCTAGATGCAGCTGAGGACTCATTTGATATTTGTGATCAAGCATCTAAACTTACCAAAATCTACCCCTGCTATGGGCTTTTCCCTCTCCATATTCAAGAATCCTGTTCTCAGAGTAAAGAAAAGGTGGCAATTTGCATTCAACTAGGGTTAAATCAGAGAAAGATAAATTGTGTGTGAAAATTGGGATGATTACTAAAATAATTTGCAGTGGGCTGACTGAAAATAAATGAAATAAACTACATATGAATAAATATTAACTTTTTGATATTCATCATGAAGTGAATAAAATCTTTTCAAATGAAGCAGTTTCAACAGAGAGGATGGGAGGTGGGCAGAAATAAATAAATAAATTCTGGAAGAAAAATCCCTGAATAAATATAGACAGATATTGCCACATTATAAGGCCCACTGAGATACACAGAATAATAGATAATAAATTTTAAAAGGCATAGTAGCAAAGTGTTGTGAAATTTCACAATGTCCAAGTACAATAATTTCGAGTGTGGATAAAAAGAAGTGATCTAAGGAAAATTATAACCAGGGGCCAATCAAACGGTGTGATCAGCAAACCAGTTGATGGAGACAGCAAAGCAAATAAAGTGGAAAGGGATGAACATGGAGGGTTGTAAAGATAAGACAACCGAGTATATTATTATATTATCAATATATTATTATTAATTTAAAAAATGTTTATAGAAAAATTGAGCAGAGCCTATATTTGATATATTATTTTTAACCAAATTCTATAGTTTATTCAGATTTCCTTAGTTTGTGTCTAATTTTCTTATTCAGTTCAAGGATACTATCTAGGATACCACATCACATTTATTTACAAAGTTGCCTTCATCTCTTACCTGGATTACAGTAACAGCTTCATATCAAGTCTCTGCTTTCTCAACTTCTGTCACTGCTTCCATATCCTCGTGCTTTTTGCGTATTATTTAGTCTTTATCCACTAGTAGATAAGCATTATGACCACAGGTATATTTTGCTCATCAACATATCCCAAGCATTTGATATATTGCATGACGTTTAGTGGGCGTTCAACAAATTGTAGTATAAAGGTTTTCAGTACTAATCGTCTTTTTTAAAAATTGTATTGTATATCAGCAAATTATAACTATATATATGTATTGGGTACAAAATAATGTTACAATATATGCATACATGTAGAATAATTAAATCAAGCTAATTGATGTATCCACCTCAAATACTAAATTTTTTGTGGTGAGAAAATTTCAGTTTTACTCTTAGCAATTTTGAAATATACAATACATTATTATTAGCTGTATTCACCATGTTATGCAAATGATCTCAAAAGATTTATCCCTTTTGTGCCACTGAAACTTTGTACCCTTTGAACAACATCTTCCCATTTCCCTAACTCCGCAGCCTCTAGAAACCACTATTCTACTCTGTTGCTATAAGTTTATTTGTTTCGTATTCCAATATTTTGAACTTTTTCTCAAATCCATGGTGTTTGTCATGCAATTTGACACAGTGGCTCTAAAAACTTAAGGCGATAGGATAGCTTACTGTGAATCACACCTACTTAGCCTGTTTTTGTTATCTTCAATTTCCTACAAACGTCCACTACCATTAAAGCCCCTCTGCATGTACTCTTACTCTCTCTGTTTATCCTGGTCATCATTAAGACTTATCTGCAGGTTTACATTCAGTCAAGTTTTCCCCCCTGATTAAAAATAATTCACTCTTCTCTCCTACTTTTAGTCAACTCAGCCTAGCCAAAATTTTTTTTTAGATCTTCAGATACTGGTCCCTAATCGTTAAAAACAAATTAAGTCAGACACTGGTACCTTGATAAAGCTCTGCTTATGAATTTATTTTCTTGTTTACATTTAAAATGTAAACACTTTAAAATCATGGGTCCTGATTTTTCATGAATCTTGCTGATGCATGCATTTTGAAAACTAGTGTTAGAATTGAACAAAACAGTAAATGTCTTAGACCATGAGAACTAATTGAGATGGTTTTTACTTGATGAAATTAAAGGCCATTCAGTAAAGGACAATTCTAATATAATAAATCCCTATGCATTATTTTCTTGATATACAATATGCCATCCTACTGTGTAAAATTACTCCAATTAATGGCCCACATTTTTGGCATGTTCACACCTGCTAAGGCCGATAGACACTCCAGTGGTGTGCATGAACTGCAGCCTCAGCATGTCTCTCACTTGCAGTGAAACTTTTGAAAATAATAGTAACTATTTTTGACAGGGCACAATGAAGCACAAAATGGGCAGATGCCATGAATTGTATCATTAGTACAAGGAAGATTCTAGCTAGCATTCATAGTACCTAAGACAAACCAAGGAGTATTTAGTGATCCATGTAATGACAATCTCAAGCCATCTGTTGCGAAAGCCTGCAATACAAGGACCTGCTGCTGACCCACACACATTTGAAAAAGACATTTAGAGAGTTAAATTAATAGATTATACTTTAAAGAAAAGAAATAATTACTGATTGATGTGGTTTGAATTTGTGTCCCTGCCCAAATCTCATGTCGAGGTGTATTCCCGTGTTGGAAGGGGGCCTGTTGGGAGGTGATTGGATCATGGGAGTGGATCTCCCTTCCTGTTCCTGTGATAGAACTGAGTTCTCATGAGCCCTGGTTGTTTGAAAGTGTGCAGCACTTTTCCCTTAGCTCTCTTTCTTCTTCTCAGCCATGAGAAGATGTGTTGCATCCCCTTTGACTTCCTTCATGATCATAAGTTTCCTGAGGCCTCCTGAGCCAAGCGTCCTGTACAGCCTGGAGAACTGTGAATCAATTAAACCTCTGTTCTTTATAAATTACCCAGTCCCAGGTAGTTCTTTATAGCAATATGTGAACAGACTAATACACTGATAAACTGCATCAAATATATTTTTTTATTTGACAGAATAGGAGATATTACAATGCAGCAACAGATATCAAGTTTCAAAGCATTCGGTTGAATGATTTATGTGTCAGTTGTTCAATTGACTTTAGGAGGATGATTTTTCATGTGTTTAAAAATTGCACATTATTCCCTCATAAATTTATATTATCAAATTAAACTTTCTACTTTTAATATAGTATGCTTTAAATACTTAACAGGTAGCATATTTAAGAAATAGTATTAATATTACAGTTTATAAAGCCAAAATATTTTTACGGTGGTGGTTATTCTTGGTTTTCTTATTTTCATATTTTGAAAATCATTTACATATATTGACTAATAAATGTAAGAAGTATCTAATATAACTTTCTTTTATCAAATTCTAGCAAAGAAAATTTCTCACAAATAGTCAATGTTCTGTGTGATTCCAAAATTTAAATTTAAAATGTGAAAAGGTTGTGTGCAAAGATCAAAGCCTTTGAGATGATACATTGATTTTCAGACTAAACTGCCTGTATCAGTTTCCTAGGACTGCTATAATAATCTCAAACTTGGTGCCTTATAATAACTAGACATGTATCATCTGAAAGGTGTTAGCAAGGCTAGCCTCCTTCTAAAGGCACCAGGGAAGGAACTCTCCCATGCCTCTCTTCCAGTTTTTGGTGGCATTAGGCATCCCTTTGCTTTTAGGTGCATCACTTTAACCCTTGGTCTTCACATAATACTCCTTGTATGTCTTCACACCATCTTCTTTTCATATGTGTTTGTGTTCAAATGCCGCTATTTTAAAAGGACACCAGTCATATTGGTTTAGGACTCACTCGAATTAATTCATCTTAATCTTGTTAAAGTTGCAAAGATCCTATTTCCAAACAAGTTAGTTTCTGAGGGACTAGTGTTAGGACTTCAACCCATATTTTTCTGGAGGACACAATTCAGCTGGTCGTATTGCCCACGCTGGGATATCATTTCTGCCACTTAACATTTCTGTAGCCTTAGGCAAGTTATACAGTCTCTCTGAGCCTCCATTTCTGAGCTGTTACGAGAAATAAAGAATCTAATACAGGCATATGAAAAGTACTTAGAAATATTGGCTATTCTTAGTCTCACCCAACTATAATGTCTGTTCTTATTCCAAGGGCTTTTTACTATTTAGTTTTTCAAATCAATATTTTACTCTTTGACGGTAGACAGAAATTTATGTTTAATATTTTCACCTGGGTTAGAAAATCTAAGTTACAATGGCTTACCAGGAAGTGCCAATAACAATGGCACAGTATATCCTGACCCAGTCCTCCACCAAATCAGCATAGATCCTGACATTACAACCGGGTCAGTCACCACTTCAGATTACTTCCTATTCTTTTAGTGCATATGGCCTTAGTCAGGTCACCCTAATGTTCTCATAAGAATGAGACAAAAAGACTAGAAATCTAGGTCATGTGTGCCTTTCTGTATTAGCCTTTTCTCACATTGCTATAAAGAACTACCTGAGACTGGGTAAGAGTTGTTTCTTATGGATGAGAAAGAAATAAGCATTTTTTAGAAATAAAGTATTTTAAAATTAAAGTGTGTACACTTTTAATGCAGACACAATTATACTGCACACTCAGTAACTATAGTACAGTGTAAACTTAACTTTGACATGCAATGGGATACCAAAAATATTGTAGGACTAGTTTTATTGTCCTATTTGCTTTATTTTAGTGGTCTGGAACTGAACCCACATTATCTCTGAGGTATGCCTGGATGAGCACTGATTTTTCAAAGTGATGAGCTCTATCAATTCTCCATAGTCAACCAATTTTTATAATGGACATACTCATGTTAGTGGAGAGAACACTGTGGTGGGTTCAATTGGGTTCCTCAGAAAGGTATGCTGAAGTCCTACTCACTAGTGCCTGTTAAGGTGACCTTATTTAGAATAATGCCTTTTGAGATATAACTAGATGTAAGTTAAAATGGGGTCATATTGAGTAGGGTAGGTCTTTCATCCAGCATGACTGGTGTCCTTGTAAGAAGAGGAGAAGAGATACTCAAACAGAAATGCAGAAAAGAGAACCACATATGAAAACAAATCCACAGATGGAAGATGGCCATGTGACTATGGAAACAGATTGGAATCATGCAGCTGCAAACCAAGGAATGCCAAAGATTACTGACAACCTATAGAACTTGACAGTGCATAGCCTTACTCACATCTTGATTTCAGACTTCTAGCCTCTAGAAATTTCTTAAAAATGCTAATGATCATGTGAGCCCTCAGCAAGTTATAATATTTTTGCTGGTGGAGGGTCTTGCCTTTCTGTAAATGGCTGCTGATTCACGAGAATGGTGGTTGCTAAAGGTTGAGGTGACTATGACAATTTCTTAAAATAAGTTAACAATGAAATTTGCCTCATCAATGGACTTTTTCTTTCATAAAAGTTTTCTCTATAGCCTGTGATGCTGTTTGGTAGCATTTTACCCACAGTAGAACTTCTTTCAAAATTAGAGATTATTCTCTCAAACTCTCTTGCTATTTATCAACTAAGTTTACATAGTATTCTAAATCCTTTGTTGTCATTTCCACAATGTTCACAGGATCTTCAGCAGGAGTAGATTCCATCTGAAGAAAACACTTTCTTTCTCTACATAAGAAACAACTCTTATCCTTTAAATTTTTACCATAAGATTACAGTAATTCATATCTTCAAGTTTCACTTCTAATTCTAGTTCTCTTGCTATTATCACTACATCTGAAATTACTTTTTCCACTGAATTCTTGAACCCTTTAAAATCATCCATGATAGTTGGAGTTAACTTCTTCTGTACTCCTGTTAATGTTGGTATTTTGATCTTGCTACAAATTATAAATACTCTTAATTGCATCTAGAATGGGGAATTCTTTCCAGAAGGTTCTCAATTTATCTTGTCAAAATCCATCAGAGTAATCTAAGTCTAGAGCAGGTATAGCCTTAGAAAATGCATTTCTTAGATAGTAAGACCTGAAAGTCAAAATTACTGCTTGATCCATGGGTTAGAGAGTGGATGTTGTGTTAGCAGGCATAAAAACAGCATTAATCTTGTACATCTCCAGCACAGCTTTTGGGTGAGGAGGTTTATTTTCAATGAACAGTAATATTTTGAAAGGATTCTATTTTTCTGAGCAGTAAGTCTCAACAGTGGGCTTAAAATATTCAGTAACTATGTTTGAAGCAGATGTGCTGTCATCCAGGCTTTATTGTTCCATTTTTAGAGCACAGGAAGAGGAGATTTAGCACAATTCTTAAAGACCCTGTGATTCTCAAAAGGGTAAACTAGCACTGGCTTCAGCTGAAAGGCATCAGCTACATTAGCCACTAACAAGAGAGCCAGCCTGTCCTTCAAAGTTTTGAAGCCAGGCATTAACTCCTCCTTTCTAGCTATAAAAGTCTTAGATGGCAACTTCTTCCAGTACAGGATTGTTTCATGTACAATAAAAAATTGTTCTTTAGTGTAACCAACTCTATCAATTATTTTAGCTAAATCTTCTGAATAACTTGTTGCAGTTTCTACATCACCAGTTGTTGGTTCATCTTGCACTTTTATGTTTTGGGAACAACTGGCTTTTAAAAAACTCATGAACTAACCTCTGCTCACTTCAGACTATTCTTCTGCAGCTTCTTCACCCCTCTCAGCATTCACAGAATTGAAGAGAGTTAGTGTCTTGCACTGGATTAGATTTGGGCTTAAGGGAATATTGTGGCTGGTTTTATTTTTCTAAACAGGGAACTAAAACTTTCTCCGTATCAGCAATAAGGCTGTTTTGCCTTCTTATCATATGTGTGCTTATAGAAATTACACTTTCAGTTTCCTTCAAGAAATTTTCCTTTGGGCTAACTGGCATGAGAGGCCTAGCTTCTGGCCTAGATCAGTTGTTGACATGCCTTCCTCATTAAGCTTAATCATTTCTAGATTTGTATTTACAGTGAGCGACATGTGACTCCTCCTTTCATTTGAACACTTAAGAGGCCCTCGAAGGGTTGATAATGGGCCTAATGTCAACAAAGTTGTATCTCAGAAAATCAGGGAGACCCAAGGAGGGAAAGAGTGATGAGGACAGCCCATCTGAGGAACAGCCAGAACAAACACATTTACAGAAGAAGTTCATCCTCTTATACGGGCGCGGTTCCTGGTACTTTCAAACAATTACATTAGTAATCTCAAAAATCACTGATCACATATCACCATAACAGATATAATAAAAGTTTGAAATATTGCAAGAATTACCAAAATGTGACACAGATACACAAATTGAGCAATGGGAAAATGGCACTGATAGGCTTGCTCGACATGGGGTTGCCACAAACCTTCAATTTATCAAAAAAAAAAATTCGCACTATGTGCTAAATGCAATACAGCAAAGCACAATAAAATGAGGCATACCTGTAACTGTTTTTGTTGTTTTTTTAATTTTTGTTTTTGTTTTTGAGGTGGAGTGTCACTCTGTTGCCAGACTGGAGTGCAGTGGCATGATCTCAGCTTACTACAACCTCTGCCTCCCGGGTTCAGGCGATTCCCCTGCCTCAGCCTCCCCAGTAGCTGGGACTACAGGTGCATGCCACCATGCCCAGCTAATTTTTTTTTGTATTTTCAGTAGAGATGGGGTTTCATCATGTTGGCCAGGATGGTCTCGATCTCTTGACCTTGTGATCTGCCTGCCTCAGCCTCCCAAAGTGCTGGGATTACAGGCATGAGTCATGGCACCTGGCTGTATTTTTATTTTTATTTTTATTAGTCTTTCTCTGTCACCCAGGTTCAAGTGCAGTGGGGCAATCTTGGGTCACTGCAGCCTCCACCTCCCAGGTTGAAGTAGTTCTCCTGCCTCAGCCTCCTGAGTAGCTGGAATTACAGACACCCACCACCATGCCCAGGTAATTATTGTGTTTTTAGTAGAGATAGGATTTCATCATTGTGGCCAGGCTGGTGTTGAACTCTTGGCCTCAAGTGATAGGCCAGCCTTGGCTTCCCCAGATGTTAGGAGTACAAGCATGAGTCACCGCACCCGGCTCTAATATAAGTAATTGAATGGTAAAAGCTAGTTTAAACTTTAAGCTATATTAATACAAAGAAATTCCATCCTTGCTCTACTTTTGCTGCCTCTATTGTATATAGTAGAGTGTAGCAATGCAAATAAAAAGTTATATATGTATTAAGGTAAAAATAAATTAAGGTAAAAATTTCCCTTTGAAATGCTTTATTCTAAATGACGTGCCATCTTATAAATACTCAATGGTATAGGACTTAGAAGCTTAGTCACTGTGAAAAAAACTTACTTAGATCTAATATTTGGGCCTACTTCTGTTTCTTTCCTCCATATTCCAAAGCCTGAGATTTGTGCAGGTCTTTAAATGTAGAGAATGAAATATGTGAATTTTTACTGTGCATTTCCTTTGATGAGACAGAAAATATCAGAGACTAAATCAATAGAAAACTTGCATCATAAATACTTAAGAAATATTTTTAAAATAAGTTCTAAACCTGAGATGATATTGGCTAGGAAATAAGAAACTAAAACCTTACATTGATTTAATGTTTCTCTCTGAACCTGTAACTGAAAAGTGATAGGAGTTTACTATTATTTCTTATGAAGGCCCTGTTTTCACTCTTTACCTCAAATTAAGCACTAAACTAATTACAAATAGCTTTTGTTTTTAATTAAAGAGTTAATGTTACTGGTCAAGCATCATGACAGAGATTGCACACTAGATTTTTTGAGTTATTTCATACACAAAGTCTTAATTGATAACATCTAATCTCTTTTTACTTTAGTATCATCAGTGTAATTCATATAGTCATGGCAATTAGATGCTAAATATGTGATTAAAGCAGTCAGTACATTTTGTCAAATTTGGAAGAAAATTCCTTAAATCCCCCATGAGGTGTATGTAAGTACGTCTGTTTGTATATATGTGTATCTATTTTCTTTACTATTGTCAATATAGCCAGATTTATTCTTTATTTATTGGGTTGTACATTAGGTAAAGTACATGATATTAAATCCATGTTGCATGAAAATTGCATGTCTGAATTAATGCCAAACTCACAGGCAATTTGTCAAGATGCCCAATTTAGGTTATAGGAAAAAATATTGTCAAAGCAATTGCAACATTTATGTTTCCATTGACCAAAGGTCAAACAGCCATTGAAATGTGTGGGACACAGATTAATGATTATTTAAATATTTCCTCCTCTCCAGCTCTACATTTTTAATATACAGGTAATTACACATTTATATTTAAAATATTATTAAAATGTTATTAAATATAATATTCTACACTATAAAATATTTTAAATTATAAAATAAAATGTTATTAAAATATAGTAACATCACATATAAATACATATAAAATATAATAACATTATATATGAAGAAACACAAGCACGGACATGCACAACCAAAGTTAAACATGTAAAATAAATATCAAATAAAATAGAGAAAATAAACCACTGAGTTTTAGTCCACTTCTGCTGGCTATATGCTATCTTCTTAATCAGTTATGCTCAGCATTGTGGAATGCAGTGGTCGTTTATAAGAACTCAAAGTTTGAAGTTACCTAATATTACGTGTAGATATTAGGTGTAAAATAGAAATATAAAATCATACACAAAATATATTTTGAAAAGGCTGCTATATTAGCATGAGCTTTTAGAATTTAAAACATACTATATGTCCTATGGATACTTGATTATGCAGAGTCTATATATCCAGTGTCTGTACAAATTAGCATAAAAGCCAAAAAACTCAATTATGTTTTAATCTAATATAACCTTTCCCTAATTCATAATTCAACTGCACAACTGAATATAGTATTGAATTTCATATTATCTGTGCTACTTTTATTATATAACCTAAAGTTAAATTAGACACATATTACATAATTGAAAATATTTAATGAAATAAATATTTAAATAATTTTTTAATATATATTTTTTATATATTAAATCCAGCTTTTGGAAATTTCCTCAAACTCCTTCACTAAAATAATGGTCCTGAAGGAACAGCAAACCCCTATGGGAAGTTTTCTTTATTGTGCTCATATATATTGGGATAATGATACCAGCTTAATGTAAATGAATGATCATTTCAATTATCATTGAAATATATCTCACTTTAAATATATCTGATATTTATCATGTTATTCAAAGACAAAAATTATGATGACATCTCAATTCTTTAACTTAGTATTTCTCTTTTGTTATTGAACTCAGAAATCTTTGTAACCTGTCAAGGAAGATAGTGCTTGACTGAGACACATTTTTATGTCCAGGTAGAACATATTTCTCTCCCTGTCCTAGAAAACATTGCTCTTACTTGACAACGTCAAAACATTGCAAAGGCTTCGAAACAAAAACATACCCAGATAGCAATATAAGTATGGCTTACAGAATTATGCATTCATTTTTTACATATTTAAGCCTATTACTGCACTGCTTATATATAAGTAAACTGCAATGAAACCACAGGCAAATCTCATACTCAATTTCTTTATCAATATTGAACATTTACTTTATTGACTCTTCAAATTAAAGAAAGTAGACTTTTGAAAATTGCAAAGGTAATGAGTAAATATTTTTTTAGAAGTCAATCAACATTAAAGCATGTATAATAAATGTGAAATCAAAGGTTACCTGACCAGGCTGGGCACAGTGGCTCACTGTTGTAATCCCAGCACTTTGGGAGGCCAAGGCAGGCCGATCATTTGAGGCCAGTAGTTCGAGATGAGCCTGGCCAACATGGTGAAACCCCGAAACTCTGTTTCTACTAAAAATACACACAAACATTTAGGCGGGTGTGATGGTGGGCACCTGTAATCCCAGCTACTTGGGAGGCTGAGGCAGGAGAACCACTTGAATCCAGGAAGCGGAGGTTGCAGTGAGCCAAGATTGAGCTACTGCCCTCCAGCCTGAGCAGCAGAGAGAGACTCCGCCTCAAAAAACAAACAAAAAACAAAAAACAAAAAAACCCACAAAGTTTACCTAACCATATTCATATGATCTCTCTTCTTCAATGTTAATGATTACTCATAATTTGGGAAAAAATCATTACAGCTGTTTATATCCAGACAATTACATAATTGTTTGAGAGGTAACTAGATAATAACGTTTTCATTCATCAGCTTCCTAGAAGTTCCTTGTGCCTCAGGCATTCTACAGATTTTGGTAATTCAGTAGAAGACATAATAGAAAATTTCCTAAAGGAGCTTACATGGGAATTGTAAAGGAAAGATACAGATGTACTAAGTAAACTAAACAAATATGAAGCTGATGAGCAGTGCAAAATAAACCAAGAAAAAGGAATTGCCCATATGTTCGTTCTCAAAACAATTCGCAAGTTCTTGGTTATTGTGATGGCTGATTGTTCCTCCTATATTTTGATCATTTATATATTTTTTACGCATCTTTTCATGTTCTTTACTGGAATAAGTAGTCTGATTCCATTTTTGTTTTTTATACTGCTGTTAGCTTTCAAGCCCAACCACCTTCCCTTTCACTCTGTCACACATCTGAGTGAGATCATAAGAAAGGTAAAGTGTTCCCTTATATGCATGGGAACTCTAACACACACAAGCCCCACCCATTACCTACCATAAACCCCAAAGTAGCAACCCGTCTTGCTCTCCAGGGAAACTCATCTGCAGACCTGCAGGACAGCCTGCCTATTCACCCCAGAAAGCCTCAGCATGTGAATCTAAATTTGTTCTTACACTCTTGGTATATATGTGGTATCCATTAGTCTCAACACCAGAACCACATTTTGTTGGGGCTGGGAGGTCCAGTTCATCTCTTTGAAGTGACCACAAATTTACCCTCTTTTACAAAGGAGTTCTATTATGCTATCTAAATATAAACTCAACATTCTGATATCTATTTCCATCTGTATTTTATTCTTGCTTTGGAAGATATCCTGGTTTGCCTTACATCTACATAGTATAATGAATGATATTACTTTATTGTTTTTTGTTGTTGTTGTTGTTGAGACGGAGTCTCGCTCTGTCGCCCAGGCTGGAGTGCAGTGGCCAGATCTCAGCTCACTGCAAGCTCCGCCTCCCGGGTTTACGCCATTCTCCTGCCTCAGCCTCCTGAGTAGCTGGGACTACAGGCGCCCGCCACCTCGCCCGGCTAGGTTTTTTTTGTATTTTTAGTAGAGACGGGGTTTCACCGTGTTAGCCAGGATGGTCTCGATCTCCTGACCTCGTGATCTGCCCGTCTCGGCCTCCAAAAGTTCTGGGATTACAGGCTTGAGCCACCGCGCCCGGCCACTTTATTGTTACTTGAAAATCATTAATGTGCCATACCATATCCATTCTCCACCCTGTTCTGTGCTCTGGCAGATTCACCTGTCTGGACAATGTCAAGCGATCTTAGCCTTAGACTTCCATTAGATTTTAGTTAATAGAAGACACTTGCATGAGATTTCATGCTGGAGAGAACATTCAGGATATTAATGTTTTTAACTTTCATTTTAGATTTAGGGGCACATGTACAGGCTTGTCATATAGGTAAAGTCATGTCACAGGGGTTTGTTGTACAGATCATTTCATCACCCAGGTGTTAAGCCTAGTACTGATTATTTTTCCTGATTCTCTCCCTCCTCCCACCCTCCACCCTCTGGTAGTCTGTTGTTCCAGTCTATGTGTCCATATATTCTCATCATCTAGCTCCTATTTATAAGTGAGAACATTCGGTATTTGGTTTTCTGTTCCTGCATTAGTTTGCTAAGGATAACAGCCTCTGGCTCCATCCATCTCCCTGTAAAAGACATGATCTCATTTATATTTATGGCTGCATATTGTTTCATAGTATATATGTACCAGATTTTCTTAATCCAACCTATCATTGATGAGCATTTAGGTTGATTCCATGTCTTTGCTATTATTAATAGTGCTGTAATGAACATACATATGCATGTGTCCTTATGATACAACAATCTATATTCCTTTGGGTATATCCAGTAATAGTATTGCTGGGTCAAATGGTAGTTCTGTTTTTAGCTATCTGAGGAATCATCATACTGCTTCCCACAATGGTTGAACTAATTTACACTCCATCCAACAGTGTACAAGTATTTTTTTTCCTCCACAACCTCTCCAGCACCTGTTATTTTTTGACTTTTTAATAATAGCCATTCTGACTGGTGTGAGATGGTATCTCATTGTGGTTTTGATTTATATTTCTCTAATGATCGGTGATGTTGAGCTGTTATTCATATGTCTTTTGGCTGTATGTATGTCTACCTTGTTCACTCATTGCAGAATACCAGTGGGTGACTGCAAACTGTGTCAATGTCACAGTTCCTTCTGTGGACCTTCTCAATATAGCTACTCTCTGTGAGTTACCACTCCCTTTCTTTCTGGTCTAGGCAATTCTATGTATCACTTAAAGTTTTTGTATTCCCCAAATTTCTGCTCATCTTTTGTAATTAGTCCTTTATTAGTCCATTTTCGTACTACTATGAAGAAATACCTGAGAGTGGATAATTTATAAAGAAAAAGAGGCTTAATGAACTCTCACAGTTCCACATGCCTGGGAAGGCCTCACAATCATGGCAGAAGGCAAACAAGGAGCAAAGGCACTTCTTACGTGGCAGCAGGCAACAGATTGTGTGCAGGGGAACTGCCCTTTATAAAACTGTCAGGTTTCATAAGACTTGTTCACTATCATGAGAATATGCATATCATGAGCATGGGAAAACCTGCCCATGATTCAATTGCCTCCCACCCAGTCCCTCCCACAACACATGGGGATTATGGGAGCTACAATTCAAGATGAGATTTGAGTGGAGACACAGCCACACCATATCAAGTTCCTTTATTAAACTTACATTAAAATCCAGTCTAAGTGAATAATTTTTTCCTGCTGGGCTCTGATATATAAGCTCCAAATATTTAGTTCAGTCTTCAATTAAACATAATTCCTATACCATCTGGATTAGCTACTTTTTGCATAAACAATACTAATGCATGTTATTTATTTATTTATTTATTTATTTTATTTTTATTTTTTTGAGATGGAGTCTTGCTCTGTCGCCCAGGCTGGAGTGCAGTGGCACGATCTCAGTTCACTGCAACCTCTGCCTCCTGGGTTGAAGCAATTCTCCTGCCTCAGCCTCCTGAGTAGCTGGGATTATAGGCATGCACCACCTCGCCTGGCTAATGTTTGTATTTTTAGTAGAGACAGGGTTTCACCATATTGGTCACGCTGGTCTTGAACTCCTGACCTCGTGATTCCCCCTTTCAGCAAGGTATAGTCCAACTTCAGTTACAAGGATGTGTAACCAATTTGACTTAATTTTACCACTTATTCATTTAATTATAGCCATATTTTAACTATTTGTGTACTCCAGTGTTCTCTGAACTGCCTCATTTCATTCTTTGTGATATTTTTGTTCAGTGTTGAGTTTTGCAGATTTTTTAGCACTGAAGCCAAAATTTGTTTTGTTCTAAATAAGAAATTATATCTGAATACTTAAAATGTTTTATTTGTGACTTAGAATTTATGTCCTAATATATGGGAATATTTCCAAAATATTCCAAAATAGCATTATCATAACTCAGGATTTTAACCCTGTGTTCATTATTACCATTGTTAAGTTCTTTTCTATTAAATATATGAAATGGATTGTTTAGCATGTTTTATTTGGCACTCCACATTCTTCACACAGGGCCAATCCAACATTCTTTCCTGATATTTGGGAATATATTTTGGATATACTGCTCAACTTTTACGATAACATTGATAGGGTTAATTTTTTTTTCTTTCCAGCTGCATCTTATTTTTACTTTGGAAGATGTCCTGTTTTTTTTCTTTTTTCTTTTATCCAAACAGTATTTTAATGTGGTCATATGAGAAACTTCACCAATTAAACTCACAAAAACACAATTTTATGTTATGTGTCCATTAAATTCTAGTGTATTATGAAGATATTGTCTTAGTTTTATCTCTTTGCAAACAAACGTGAAACAGATCAAACAGTTCTAGACTCAATACTATGGGTAATTCTCAAATGGCATTTAAAATCTTAAAACTTACGGTATTCCGTTTAGTAAATAAAGTGATATATAACACTTTTAATTCTAAGAAAAAATCAGAAATAAAAAATTATAATCAAACAACTGGTACAAAAGGAAAGGTGTAGTAGCATATGTCTGTTACAGAAAGTTAAAAGTAAGAATGAGAGGAATGTGATATTACAATATTTAGTTGCTAAAAATACGAAAGACCAGATGGGGTGCATCACAGGGATTACAAGGTAATTGGCAGTAGAAATCTTATACTTGAACCACTAACAGCATTTGACAAAGTCTACCAAGTAAGTGATATGTCCAATAACTGTAACACAGTTATGTGATTCTGGTCGTAGAAAGAAAATGAGAGCATGATTAGCAATTATAAAACTGTCAATCATGAATGCTATCTCAGATTAAGATGAAAAACACACAAGAAATGATCTATGATCCTCTCATGCTGATTTAGCGTAACAATGCCTAACTAGATGAAGGGGCATAATGTTTGACAACTGTTTTTGAATCTTTAATGCACAGTTGGTGACAGACACACCAGACAGTTATCTCTTGACACAGAAAGAAAGACAAGGCTAATTGTTCTTCATGAGGAAACATAATAGAGATTTGTTTATAGATAAGCCATCTTTGGAGAGAATATTAAGTTTCCTGCCTCTTCAAGAGTAATTGAAGCAGCTATGATTGCCTCTAAAGTCAAATGCCAAAAGTGGTAATCTACTCAGAGGATATGTTACTGCAGCTACTTTGAACATCTGAACTATTAACTGTGAACTCTAAAACTGTAGTTTGTCCCCCCCCAAAAAAATAGAGTTAACTCTTAACACTTACAGGTTATGATATTAACTACAGAAATGTTGCTAATTAATTCATGCCTATAAGTAATATTCAAATACTGACAGAATTTATGTAGTCACTAGTTTACTAATACTCTCAGTGACCATAGTGCTTGACAGGCTACAGCTTCCAGCTGGGTTGACATTGCCAATTATTCTCCATTTCAGTGTAATGAAGGGATGCCTGATAAAAATATGATATTTTTATGCTGTAGTAGAAACCTAAGAAGGCAATGATAATCTACTACTTCAATATTTGAAGCCACTATGTCTGTCATCTAAAGACTTTAGGTGACAGACATAGTGGCTTCACATATTAGAATTGTCCATTATTATCTCCCAGTAAAACATGCTATAACTGAAGGTTTTTACTCAATGTAATACATTCCATGTTTTACGTATATTCCATACATTAGTTACATGATGTACATATTCCATACATTTGGCAAATAATGACTTTATTTGCTGCACTGAGGTTCAAATCCAGGTTTGTTTTTTTTTTCTGTTTTTAAAGATGGGAGATGAGCATGTCTTGCTATGTTGTCCAGGATGGTCTCAAACTCTGGGCTCAGGCAATCCTCCTGCCTAGGCTTCCATGGTACTGGAATTACAGGCATGAGCCACCACACGCGGTGACATTTTTCAATTATTCTCACAATCTCATAATCTTTTATTTGTACATTTTTCATTAAGAAATTTTTCTTTTATCCAAATCATATGTTAAAGTTTATTTTCTTGATAATATTTTTCCTACTGCTTTGATTCTGCTGTTAAAAAAATTTGCTTTTCAACATTTTACCTCTATACTTCTTACCAAAGCCTTATAAATAAAACCAACTTGTTGGACAATAAATTCAATGAAATAATTTTATTTTTCTTGACTACTGTCTTCAGTTATGTTTTTTCCGACTTCCATTATAGCAACATAGGTATATCTCATTGGTTACTATCCACTTGTATATATAAAGCAGAGTGATCAAATTTTATTTTATCTTAAATTTCAATTTTGTATGTTATTAACATCCCCGTGATAGTCTTGACATTAATGACTAGGCATGGAGAGGAAGTATATCATGCTTTTTCAGTTTCCATCAGCTAATCTTTTTTTCACTTGGGTCTTCAAATCACAGCACCTGGAGCTTTCAGGAGTCATAATATGATATGACTTCTCAGTGGTGAGGAAATGGAGACAATGGACTTCACAAAAGGAGTCATTTATGCAGCCAACAAACATATGAATAAAACCTCATCATCACTGGTCATTAGAGAAATGAAAATCAAAACCGCATGAGATACTATCTCATGCTAGTTAGAATGGCAATCATTAGAAAGTCAGGAAACAACAGATGCCAGAGAGGATATAGAGAAATAGGAATGTTTTTACACTATTGTGGGAGTGTAAACTAGTTCAGCCATTCTGGAAGACAGTGTGGCAATTCCTCAAGATTCTAGAACCAGAAATACCATTTGACCCAGCAATCCCATTACTGGGTATATACCTAAAGGATTATAAATCATTCTACTTTAAAGATACATGCACATGTATGTTTATTGCAGCACTGTTCAGAATAGCAAATACTTGGAATCAACCCAAAAGCCCATCAATGATAGACTGGATAAAGAAAATGTGGCACATACACACCCTGGAATACTATGCAGCCATAAAAAAAGAATGAGTTCAAGTCCTTTGCAGTGACATGGATAAAGCTGGGAACCATCACTCTCAGCAATCTAACACAGAAGAGAAAAGCCAAACACTGCATGTTCTCACTCATAAGTAGGAGTTGAACACTGAAAACACATAGACACAGGGAGGGGAACATCAAACACTGGGGCCTGTCGGGGGGTGGAGGGCTAGGGGAGGGAGAGCATTAGGAGAAATACCTAATGTAGATGACGGGTTGATGGTGCAGCAAACCACCATGGCACATGTATACCTATGTAACAAAACTGCATGTTCTGCACATGTATCCCAGAACTTAAAGTATAATAAAATGTTTTTTAAAAAAGAATGTATTATTAATTATTGTATAAAATTATTGTTTCCATTTCTTCACCACTGAGAAGTCATATCATATTATTGATATGACTTATCATATCATAACAATATTATTGAATGTATTTTCTTGTAAGTAGCCAATATTTAATTGCTAAGTCTAACTAGCTTATATATTTGCTGTTCTCTCTTTCTTCTCCATAAACACTTTAGGTTCTGTAATATATAATTTTACTTGAAAATAAGCTAAAATTCTCTTGACTAGTCTCCCTATTGTTCACATTCATGTGGCTGCATACTCACATGAGTATGGTTGAGCACAGGTGTTTGCTCCTTTTGTACTTACATCATAGGTGCAAGGTATCGATTTTTTAAAGGTATCATAAATTAATCCCACTATACATTTGAAATAAGAAATTTTAACCAGATTAAAAAACCTGTGCCACATTTCTAACATATTACTTAAGCCACTAAATTTTCCATCAAATAATTATCCTTCAAATTTTCTCTACTCCACTAATCATCCTTATAAGCAATATAACACCCAAGGTAACAGGATATTCCCTCATGTACAGAATAGCAAACATTAAATTAGAACTTTCTATTGGCTTAGTCTCAGCTAAGTAATTACTGTCACGTTATCTGGAAAACTCAATACACTACAGACTGCATTAGGTTTTTTTCTTGCATAATGAAATAAATAAGGTATAGTTTTTCAGTCTTTCTCTTTGTTTTTCGTGTCCTTAATTCTTTTTAAGAGTATTGGTCAGTAATTTTAGAACACTTCTTAGTTTGTCTGTGTTTTCTTATGATTATGGGGTTTTATGGAAAAAATTCCAGTGATTTCTTCCGAGATGTCACATTTTATCAAAGCATACATGATGTCAACATGGCTTATTACCAGTGATGTTAACTTTGATCACTTGGTTAAATACTGCCAGACCTTTCCACTGTAAAATTACTATTTTCTCAGTCCGTACGCTCCGCTCATCATCCAATCACTTTACCCCAGCCTCTTGCTTTGACACATGGGGATTGTAATTCACAATGAGATTTGGGTGGGGACACAGAGCAAAACCATATCATTCCACTTCTGGCCCCTCCCAAATCTCATGTTCTTCTCACATGTCTAAAACCAATTATGCTTTCCCAACAGTACCCCAAAGTCTTAACTCATTCCAGCACTAACACAAAAGTTCACGCTCAAAGTCTCATCTGAGACAAGGCAAGTCCCTTCCACCTATGAGCCTGCAAAATCAAAAATGAGTTAATTACTTCCATGATACAATGGAAGTACAGGCATTGAGTAAATGCTCCCATTCCAAAAAAGAGAAATTGTTCAGATCAAAGGAACTACAGGTCTCATGCAAGTCTGAAACCCAACAGGGCAGTCATTAAATCTCAAAGCTACAAAATAATCTCCTCTGACTACGTCTCACATCCAGGGCATGCTGATGTAAGAGGTGAGCTCCCAAGGCCTTGGCTGTGCAGGGTACAGCCCCCATGGCTCTGCAGGGTACAACCTCCATGGCTGTTTTCACAAGCTGGCATTAAGTGCCTGCAGCTTTTCCAGGTACATGATGCAAACTGTCAGTGGATCTACCATTCCAGGGTCTAGAAGACAGTGATCCTCTTCTCACAGCTCCACTAGGCAGTGTCCCAGTAAGGTTTCTGTGTGGGGGTTCCAACCCTACATTTTTCCTTTTCGCTGCCCTAGTCAAGGTTCTCCATGAGGACCCTGCCCCTGCAGCAGACTTCTGCCAGGTATTTCAGTACATCCTCTGAAATCTAGGCAGAGGTTCTCAAATCTTAACTCTTGTCATCTGCACACCTTCAGGCCCAACACCACATGGAAGCCACCAAGGCTTGGGGCTTGCACCCTCTGAAACAATGGCCTGAACTGTGCCTTGGCCCCTTTCAGCCACAGCTGGAGCTGGAGCAGCTGGGATACAGAGTGCCATGTTCTGAGGTGCCACAGAGTAGTGGGGCCCTGGACCTGGTCAATGAAACCATTTTTCTCTCCTAGGGTTCTGTGCCTGTAATAGGAGGGGCTGTGGCAAAGGTCTTTTAAATGACTTTGAGGTATTTTCCCTGTGGTCTTGGCTATCAACATTCAGCTCCCCATTACTTATGCAAATTTTGACTGCCAGCTTGAATTTCTCCCCAGAAAATGAGTGTGTTTTTTTTTTTACTACATGACCAGGGTGCAAATTTTCCAAACTTTTTTTTTTTTGCTCTTCTTCCCTTTTAAATAACATTCTAATTTCAGACCATTTATTTCTTCTGCCAGATACCCTACATCTCTATCAAGTTCAAAGCTCCAAAAATGTCTAGGACAGGGGCAAAATGCTGCTAAAGCATAGCAAGAGTGACTCTTATTCCAGTTCCCAGTAAGCTCCTCATCTCCGTCTGAGATCACCTCAGCCTGGATTTCATTGTCTATATCACTATCAGCATGTTGGCTAAAACCATTTAACAAGTTCCTAGGAAGTTCCAAATTTCCCAAATCACCCTGTCTTCTTTAGAGCCCTCCAAAGTGTTCCAACATCTACCCATCACCCAGTTACAAAGTTGCTTCCTGGTATGGTTTAGCTGTGTCCCCCTCCAATCTCATCTTGAACTTCAACTCCCACAATTCCCATGTGTTGTGGCAGAAACCCAGTGGGAGGTGATTGAATTATAGGGGTGCGTCTTTCCTGCACTGTTCTCACGAAGTGAATGAGTCTCATAAGATCTGATGGTTTTAAAAATGGGAGTTTCCTTGCACAACCTCTTTGTTGCCATCCACATAAGATATGACTAGCTCTTCCTTGCCTTCTGCCATGATTGTGAGGCCTCCAAACCCATGTGGAACTGTAAGTCCAATAAACTTCATTCTTTTGTAAATTGCCCAGTCTTGGATATGTCTTTTTCAGCAGTGTGAAAATGGACTAATACAGTAAATGGGTACCTGCAGAGTGGGGCACCACTGAAAAGATACTTGAAAATGTGCAGTTAAGTGATTTTGGAACTTGGTAACAGGCAGAGGTTGGAACAGTCTGGAAGGCTCAGAAGAAGACAGAAAATGGGTGAAAGTTCGGAACTCCCTAGATACTTGTTGAATGGCCTTGCCCAAAATGCTGATAATGATATGGACAATGAAATCCAGGCTGAGGTGGTGTCAGATGGAGATGAAAACTTGCTGGGAAATGTAGCAAAGGTGACTCTTGTTATGTTTTAGCAAAGAGACTGGCGGCATTTTGCCCCTACCCTAGAGATTTGTGGAACTTTCAACTTGAGAGAGATGATTTGGGGTAACAGGGAGAAAAAATTTCTAAGCAGCAAAGCTTTAAAGAGGTGAGTTGGGTGCTGTTAAATGAAATCGGTTTTGTAAGGAAAACAGAGCATAAAGGTTTGGAAAATTTGCAGCCTGACAATGTGATATAAAAGAAAATCCCATATTCTTGGGAGAAATTCATGCCAGATGCAGAAATTTGTGCCGAATGTCAATTTCCCAAAACAATGAGGAAGATGTCTCAGGGCATGTCAGAGGTCTCCACAGCAGCCCCTCCCATCATAGGTCTGGAAGCCTTGGAGGAAAATATGGGCAGGTCCAGGGTCACCATGCTGTGTACAGTCTAGGGACTTGGTACCCTGTGTCACAGTTGCTCCAGCCATGACTTAAAGGGGCCAAGGTACAGCTCATGCTGTGGCTTCAGAGGATGAAAGCCTCAAGCTTTGGCAGCTTCCACATGGTGTTTAGCCTGTGGGTGCACAGAAGTCAAAAATTAAGGTTTGGGAACCTTTGCCTAGATTTCAGAAGATGTATAGAAATGCCTGAATGCCCCAGCAAAAGTTTGCTGTAGGGGCGAGGTGCTCATGGAGAACCTCTACTAGGGCACTGCAGAAGGGAAATGTTGGGTGGGAGCCACAACAGAGAGTCCTTACTGGGGTGCTGCCTAGTGGAGCTATGAGAGGAGGGCCACTGGGTCCTCCAGACCCCAAAATGGTAGATTCACCAACAGCTTGCATTTTACACCTGGAAAAACCACAGACACTCAACACCAGCCCGTGAAAGCAGCTGGCAGGGAGCCTGTACTCTGCAGAGCCACAGAGGTGGAGATGCCCAAGATCATGAAAACCCACCTCTTGCATCAGCGTGACCTGGAGGTGATACATGAAGTCAAAGGAGATCATTTTGGAGCTTTAAGGTTTGACTACTCTGTTGGATTTTTGGATTTGTTTGGGCCCTGTATCTCCTTTGTTTTGGCCAATTTCTCCCATTTGGAATGGGTGTATTTACCCAATGCCTGTATTTCAATTGTATGTAGGAAGTAACTACCTTGCTTTAGATTTTACAGGCTCATAGGCAGAAAGGACTTTCCTTGTCTCAGCTGAGACTTTGGACTATGGAATTTTGAGTTAATGCTGAAATGAGTTAAGACTTGGGGGACTGTTGGGAAGGCAAGATTGAGTTTGAAATGTGAAGGCATGAGATTTGGGAGGGGCAGGGCGGAATGTTATGGTTTGGCTCTGTGTCCCCACCCAAATCTCATCTTGAATTATAACTCCTACAATTCCCACATGTTGTGGGAGGAACCTGGTGGGAGGTGATTGAATTATAGGGATGTGTCTTTCCAGTGCTGTTCTCATGATAGCGAATGAGTCTCGTGAGATCTGATAGTTTTAAAAATGTGAGTGTCCCTGCTCAAGCTCTCTCTTTGCCTGCTGCCATCCACATGAGATGTGACTTGCTCATCCTTGCCTTCCACCATGATTGTGAGGCCTCCCCAGCTATGTGGAACTGTAAGTCCAATAAACCGCATTCTTTTGTAAATTGCCCAGTCTTGGATATGTCTTTATCAGCAGTGTGAAAGGAAACTTATACACTTCCATATTTTCAGGTATCTTTATAGTAGTGCCCTGCTCCTGGTACAAATTTTCTGTATTAGTCTGTTCTCACAGTGCTATAGAAAACTACCTGAGACTGAGTAATTTATGAAAAAAGAAGAGGTTTAGTTGACTCACAGTTCCACAGACTTAACAGTATGGTTGAGAGACCTCAGGAAACTTACAGCCATGGCAGAAGGCAAAGGGGAAGCAAGCACGTCTCATCATGGCAAAGCAGGGGAGAGAGAGGAGAGGAGGAAGCACCATATACCTTTAAACCATCAGATCTCATGAAAACTCACTATCATGAGAACAGCAAGGAAGAAATCTGCCCCCATTATCCAATCAACTCCCACCAGTCCCCTATCCTAACATGTGGGGATTACAATTTGACATGAGATTTGAGTGGGGACACAGAGCCAAACCATATCACTACCTAAATATATTGTTTGGAAACTTCTTTACGAAACATATGTCCCTGTTGTTTTCTACTAATCATATCTTAAATATAGCTCTCTATTCTGTTCATACATCTTCATTTCCACCACTAAATATGTTTTCTAAACTACCGCTCTCTCTCAAGTGGATAATTTCTTTAGCTTTTCCCCAATATACTCAGAGTAATCTCTGTAAAACCTCAACGCATTCCCATTAGGAAGGTTACAAGCTGCTGCTTGCTTTGATTCCTACTGTCCTTTCCAACTATCACCGGCTTCATAATTCTCTTTTTATTTCTCTTTTCTACTTATTCTGGCTTCCCATGAGTTCAGATAATTATATTTGTTCTTGTAAAGAGTTATGCATGTTGGTTCCATATGTTGAGTACTTCTCCCACTCTATTCACCGAGAAAATCATTGTCCTTTGTTCTAACAGAAGGGCACCCTTTCCTGAATTTTGTAGTGAGATCATAGCACCTAATGTCTCTCCTTAGCTGCAGTTGTGTCATTGCAATGTCAGATTATTGTGTTTGATGATTTAGTCAATATGTATTTCCCCACAGAAGCAGTTTTGTTGTTGTTGTTGTTTTTAACATTATACAGAGCATGACTCTGTCATTTTAGTGTACTCAATAAATTTTGGTTACACTAATTGAATGAATGAATGAAGATTAGCTAGTAAAATTTAGATCAAACTGATTTAGGAATTGTTATCTAGGGAGTATCAAGGAAGGATAAGGTAAATATTAAGTCATTTAATTGATTTGCTATTATAGTTCATATGTTTGTTGCTTTTTTCCTCTTCCTCATGTTCCAAGATTCTTCCAGTCCCTCACTATTTGCTTAATCTCTTTTCTCTTTATTCTTCTATAACTGTCGTATGTATTAGTCAGTGTTCTCTAGAGGAACAGAACTAATGGGAAATATGTGTATATATAAAGATGACTTTATTAGGAGAATTGACTCACACGATCACAAGATGAAGTCCCACAGTAGGCCATCTGCAAGCTGAGGAGCAAGGAAGCCAGTTCAAGTCCCAAAACCTCAAAAATAGGGAAGCCCAGAATGTAGCCTTTGGTCTGCAGGGTCCGAGATACTCTGGCAAACCACTGGTGTAAGTCCAAGAGTCCAAAAGCTGAATAATTTGGAGTTCAATGTTTGAGGGCAGGAAGCATCCAACACAGGAGAATGATGAAAGTTGAAAGACTCAGCCAGTCTAGTCCTTCCACGTTCTTCTGCCTGCTTTATTCTAGCCATGCTAGCAGATGATTAGATGTTACCCATCCAGATTGAGGGTGGGTCTGCCTCACCCAGTCTACTGACTCAAACTCCTCTGGCAACACCCTTACAGATGCACCCAGGAACAATACTTTGCATCCTTCAATCCAACCAAATTGACAGTCAATATTAACCATCACAACCATTACCATTGTAGGTTGTTCATCATTTGCAGCCCATTTGGTTTAGTTCATGGTTACCTGCCCTTTGTTTCACCATTTAATAGAAATTTGTATTTCTCCTCAATTTATTTTTATGTTTTAAATTTTGAAGTCTTTTTTGGACCTTTCAGATTATAGGTTACAAAAGCCAACTTGAAGTATCTACATATAAGGAGGGATATTTTGAAATATAATAATTGTGCAGTGTGACTCTGTAAAACACAAGAACCCACAAAGAATGAGTGGATTAAGGACCTCGGTCGATCTCCAAATCATGGCAATTACTTTTGCATATCTTATCTCCTCTGTGCATATCTTTTATTATTCAGTGTGTGCTCTCTCTCTAGGCACACCCTTCCTCATTCTTCAGCAGATTTCACCACATAGTAGACATCTCGGATTTGCAATTCCACCTTTCTTTCCTAATGTTAAAAATTATTATAGATGAAGAAATTGTTTATCCTAATTGATTTGTTGACTTAAGAGAGCCTCTGTCAGGCAGTGATTTGGAAAATGTACTGATGAATAAATTCTCAGGAATAAAAAATGTTGATGACAAATTTTGTTCCAATTACAGCTCGCTACATTTCTACCTAAACTCAGTGTTCTCAGATAACTTCACCATTCCATCCATAACATGAGGAGAAAGCATCTTTCATAGGGTTATGGATAGAATTAAATTAAGTAACCTATGTATAGCAACTTTTACTATATCTGAATGAGAGTAGCCACCACATATATTGACCATTATTTAAATTAAAAACATGTCAGAATCATGGAAATACGTTTTACCATAAATTATATAGTCAACTGACTGAAAGTGCTTTTGTATATTATTTTGAATATTGAATTGTTTTAAATAGGCAGCAGAAAAATTTTATGAAAAAAATAAAAACAATGTAGATAAATGATTTATTCATGAGGTTAAATTGGAAATAATATGAAAAACTGAAATAATTACCTTGTTACTGGCAAAATATGTTGCATCTGTTTGCTATCATCTCAGTGATAGTGAAATGAAGATTGGTGACTTTAATTCCAATTTCAGAATAAAAATGAGCCTTTCTGAGGTGAATATTTTTCACTTTGACACATATAATTAGAAATACGATTTTCATATTTATGGTAATAAATAACTTACATTTCAACGTATATTCTCTTAAATTCATATTTGTGTACACCAGTCTTTTTCTGGATAAGAACTGTATTCTGATGCAGCTCTCCTTTGAACTTTATTTTATTTTAAATATTTATTTATTTATTTGTTTATCTATGTATTTATTTATTTTTAAGACAAGGTCTTGCTCCTGTCACCCAGGAGTGCAGTGGCATGATCACGGCTCACTACAGCCTTGACCTCTGGGACCAAAGAGATCCTCCCACCTCAGACTCCTGAGTAGCTGGGACCATAAGTGTATGCTGCCATACCTGCATCATTTTTTAATCATTTGTAGAGATGAGGTCTTGTTGTGTTGCCCAAGCTAATCTGGAACTCCTGGGCTCAAGTGATCCTCCTGCCTCAGCCTCCCAATGTGTTAGGATTACAGGCATGAGCTACTATGCCCAGACTAAACATTCATAAACAAAATACCATGGACTCTTTTCTATGGACCCAGCTGTAGATGAACATATATCCAGACATTACTAAAGAGAGCTATTTTTCCTAAGGCACATATTCCTCACACTTTGTATTGATTTGAAATATGCCCTGCAATGAACTAGAACAGAAAAGCAAATGCACTTTTACCTGAGTGGAACTGTAGTGTTACATAAATTGCTTGGATAATTATCCATTTCATATTCATAGCTCTAAATCTTTAGAGAATCTGTCCCTCAAAGGGTATGTGGTACACTGCAAGGGTAAACAAGTGAAAAAGATAGGGAATAGTGATTTGAGGAAAGTTTCCGGAAATGCACACTTCACAGAGGTTGTAGCTGAGACAGGGGATGATATTGTGGGAAAAAAGAAGGTAAAATTAACATTGATGAAAATTTCTCATTTATTTATTTATTATTATTATTACTTTTTTGACACAGAGTCTCGCTGTGTCGCTCTGTCGCCCAGGCGGGAGTGCAGTGGCATGATCTCGGCTCACCTCAACCTCCGCCTCCTGCCTTCAAGTGATTCTCCTGTTTCAGTCTTCCAAGTAGCTGGGATTACAGGTGCGTGTCACCACACCCAGCTGATTTTTGTAATTTTTAGAAGAGATGCGGTTTCAACATGTTGGCCAGGCTACTCTTAAACCCCTGATTTCAAGTGATCTGCCCGCCTCAGCCTCCTAAAGTGCTGGGATTACAGGTGTGAGCCACCTTGCCCGGCCATGTTAGTGAAAATTTTTAAAAGGCAAGTGCGAATTATAATTCCACCTAAGAATCACTATAGGATCTTTTAGTACTTCTACTTAGGTAAAGCCTTTTTCAGATTAATAATGTTGAAAATAATAATGATAATGGCACTAGATTAAAGAAATCCGATGCAGTCTGTTTTTAAGACTTTTGGATTGCTTAATTTGCCTCCTTAACATAACACTTCCATCTAACCTCCATCTAAAAACAATGAAGCTTAATCTGCAATCCCAAAATGTATGTGAATATGAACTCCTGTTTGGCATCCCTCTAGCTACATGACACACTCAGAAAAAAAAATTTTGTTTATTTGCAAATTATTTTCTAGGACAAAGTCAGTCAAAAAATGAGCCTGTGATTTTTACAAGATTGTGCCAAGTGTAAAAAAGACATAGACAGGTTTCCACTCAGAAGAAAACATTGTACTTAAAAACACACACATTGATATATATAATGGAGAAAAGATAAAAGATAAGACTCTAAAAAGAGTAATGAAGTATGAAAATGACATTGACCCTTTTTTGATTTTCATGTTTTCTAATTTTGTGCACAATTTATGTGTTTTTTACTTCTTCTTCTTCTTTTTTTTTTTTTTTTTTTTGAGATGGAGTCTCGCTCTGTCACCAGGTTGGAGTGCAGTGACATGATCTTGGCTCACTGCAACCTCCACCTCCAGGGTTCAAACCATTTCCCAGCCTCAGTCTCCCAAGTAGCTGGGATTACAGGCACCTGCCATCACGCCTGGCTAATTTTTTTGTAATTTTAGTAGAGACGGGGTTTCACCATATTAGCAAGGTTAGTCTTGATCTCCTGACCTTGTGATCCACCTGCCTTGGCCTCCCAAAGTGCTGGGATTGCAGGCGTGAGCCACCGTGCCTCGGCAGTATTTTTTACTTAATTGCTTTCACTTTTGTCAAATTAGTTACAAAATCCATATATTAGATTGGAAGTGTGGTATGTCTTTTTTAAAATTGCATTACAATTTGGGTCCTATATAATCAAAATCTAATAAATCAACCACTTTTGCTATAGGTATAACATCATATGAGTTTTGTGTTGAATTCATGTATTGAATGAATTTGGGAGATTTTAGAATTTCAGTCTAAGTACATACTTTTTTTTCTCATAACGAATGTATATAATTCTGCCTAAATGTTGTCTAATGATCCACTCTTCATAAATTTCCACTGAAATATTGCTATAAAAATGAAACCTCATTATTCTCAAAAAGCATGTGGTGTACCATCTAATGCTAGGATTCAGGTTAGTAATCTCCTACTACACAGCCAACAAAGTAAAATGCAGACTAGTACTAATTGTCCTATACACCCTCTCAATTAGAAGAAAATATGTTTGTAAGTAGATAGGAAAAATACTTTGGGCCTTATGTACTGTCTATGTGTAGGTACAGAGTTCAATATTTGCCAGACATAAAACCCTGTATAAAAATAGTAGAGTTTTTGAAATAGCCAAGGTTTTCTCCTGTATTCTCTCTCCTTAAAAGCTGTCAAATAGAGTAACCATATAATTCATCAATCCCAATACTGGGTATATGTCCAAAGAAAAGGAAATCAGTATATAAAAGGGATCTGTGCATTCCCATATTTAATGCAGCACTCTTCACAATACCCAAGAAATGGAATCAGCCCAGATGTGAAAAAGGAAATGTGACCCATATATAGTATTAATACATACACACAATGGAATATAATTCAGCCATTAAAAAGAATGAACTCTTGTTTGCAACAACGTGGATGGACCTAGAGGATGTTATATTAAGTGAAATAAGCCAGGCACCAAAAGACAAATTTTGCATGTTCTCGCTCATAAGTGCAAACAAAATTTTTTTTTAAACATTGAAGTCATAGAAATAGGGTAGAATGATGGTTACTAGAGGCTGGGAAGGGTAGCAGAGAGGGGGCGGATAGGAGAGGGTTGGTTAATGGCTATGAATACAGTTAGTTAGAATTAACAAGACAGAATATTTGGTAGCACAACGGGGACTAGAATTAATTATTTATTGTACATTTTTAAATAACCAAAATTAGAATTAGGAATATTTCTAACACAAAGAAATAATAAATGCTTGAAATGGTGGATACCCTAACTACCCTGATTTAATTATTCTGCATTGTATGTGTTTGTAAAAATATTACATGTATGCCATAAAAATGTACAATATTATGTGTTTATAAAAATCACTTTTTAAAAAAATTTAAACTTGCCATCATTTTCTTTTAAATAATACATATAAATAGGCCTCATTAAAATTACATAAATAGATGCGTAGTCTATACCGTGTAATGTATAATTCTCAAAGACTAATGCTAGAAGTGTGGCTGCTCATATTTTGCAAGAGATAATTTTTCATATAAGCAGTTTTTGTCACAATCTCAGAGGACCAAGCATGGGAAAGAGGAGACTATAGGATTTTCCTAAATGAAGGGCATTAAGGTATTATTAGGCAAAGAGTCATGTTAAAATTATGAAACATAATTGGTGTGTGACATTTTAACATATTTTACATTTTAACAAAATGATATAAGAATAAATAAAACAAATACATAGAAAATATTATATTTATAATTAAACCTAATACCACAGAAATCAAGAACACAGTTCCTTCTTTAAGCTATTGGTCTCTGATAGTTCTAGACTTTTAGTTTTCCTTTCTTAAAGTCCCTAAGTAATATTAATCTGTTCTTCATCTTCCTGGACCTCATGAATTCCTCCCTCTTTCATTGCCTTGCACACGTGTGGGAAGTGTTTTCTAAGCAATGCTTACACATTACAAAGCTGTCCTGCTTGTCTTCCTGCCACCTGTCAGTGAACAGGCACTTGATGGCTGCAACTCTCCTGTGTAATTCATAAAGATCACAGGATTGGCAGCTTGTGAGCTGCTTTATCTCTCCCTAAAGCCTTTCACAGCATTCGTGGCCATCTATTAAATCTCCAAGGCACATCTTATAAGGGATTGTAACGTTTTCAAAACTTTGCTGAAATTTGATGATAACAGAATTACATCACAACAGGGAGTGATTAAGGCAGTTATGATTCTCACTGATACCTGTCAAATGTGCCAACTGTCTCTCTAGGGTTTCTCCCACTTTCCTATCTCTTTAGCCTTTCTATCAATATTACCCTCAACTATATCCTTCCTAACTAAAATCTTGGCCGCAAATCCTGTGAACACCAAGAAGAGAGAAACAGTTGTCACTTTCTTCCCAATCTCACAGCAATAACTACCCTTTTAACAAACATAATCTCAGGCAGGCTTTTCTCCTAAAAGAAAGAAAAACCTCCTTTTTCTTATCTTCTCATTGATTGGAATTTTTCTGACCGAGAAAATGAATTTTAGCTTGCACAGCAAACAGTTCCATTAAAGTGATTTTGCTTGTTTTACGTTGTTTTGTTTTCTTTCCCAAAAGTAATAACATTTATTCAAAGATAAGTTTAGCTCTCATCTCTCAATAACCAGGAAACCTACTAAAAGTTTTTAAAGGTAATGAAATGTGCTTGTATATATCTAATGATCATTATTTCAGAAATGTGAGATTTAAATTTTAGGCAGAACGCTCAGTTTAGCATTTTTAGTAGAATCTTTACTATAATTAATCATGTCTCATTCTCAGTCCAACTCTATCTTGGCACTCGGATGATACCTTAATGATGGTGAGTCCCTCATAGGAGTTAGTGCTGGACAGTCTGGTATCTTCTCTTCCCCAGAAGTATGGTAAATAAATGTGAATATCTGGGAACACAACAAAGGAGGGGTGGTTATTATTTAAATCGGTTGGTCATAAAAGTTGTCTCTTAGGAAGTAAGTTTTTAATTTTGGTCTAAAAATGCAAAAACATTTACACCTACTTAAAGATAACGCAAAAAAAAAAAAAAAAGCTAAAGCATGTTCACCTACTTAAAGACATTATGGACAAGTCCAGGCATAAACAAAACCATGTGAAAACTCACTAACGCAAGAATTGTTTTTATATTGTGGAAACTGAGAACACTAGAACATCTGAGAGGCAAGGGGAAAACACAGCATGATAATTTTTTATTTGGAGAGAAAAGAAGATTATGCTGGGTTTTGAAGTTTATGATGAAATATTTGAATTCAGTCCAAGTGAAGGGAACGTTATAAAAATTTTAATAAAGGACATGATCTTATGTACTTTCTAAAAAATAAACATCACTCTGGCTTCTCTGGAGAAGAAATGAAGGCAGGGAGTTTGCTTTGGAAACAACTGTGCTATTATCCAGAAGATACAGTAGAATATTGAGCCAGGAAGATTGCACTGGATATGAAGAAGATATTTTAAATGTAAGATGTACATGACTTATGGATTAGCTGAATATTGACATAAAAATAAAAGTATCAAGATAATTGCCTCATTTAAGAATTAAAGTGTTGAACTAGATATATAATTTTTGAACTCAGCAACATATTGTTGACATTTAATGTTGTGGAAATAATTGAGACTACATAAGCTGAATATGGATATAAAAAATAAAAGTATCAAGATAATTACCTTGTTTAAGAGTTAGATAAAGTGCTGAACTAGTTACATAATTTTTGAACTCGGCAACATATTGTTGATATTTAATGTTGTAGAAATAATTGAGAGTACATAGAAAATGCTGATTCATTTTTCCTGAAAATCAGTTTCCTTTTGTGCTTTATGAATTTCCAAATCTAGTGACAAGCTAATGAACACATGCTAGCATGTAAACTATTTTGCTGTACATTTCGTCTACTACTTTAACCAATTGGTGTTTTCAATGTTATGTCAACATAAACCTAATTATACTAAATGCTTCCCATCTGTAAATCTAATGCAATTTCAGATCTTGGGAATAAAGCTTGAACTCAAGATACCCTTGACTTCTATCTCTCCCACTATTCATGTGAATATCTCATTCATCAAAAATACAAGTGGTCTATCTTCAAAATGTGTTTGTAAATGATCTAATTCTCATTGCTATAACCTTGGTTAAAGCTACAGTTAATTCTTGCTTACACTGATGTAGTAGTCTAAGTGGTGATGAAGTAGTCTGAGTGGTCTCCCTACTTCTACCATTGCTATTTTTTAGTCTATTAACAAGAGGGAAGCCTAATTGATTCAGCTATGTAACTCTTCTGCTTAAAATATTTCACTGAGTTTAAAATGCAAAGTTGTTGCAATCATCTAAAAGTCTTTCCCATTCTATTTTCACCTTGCTTCTCTGTTTCTTCCACTTCAGCAAGGTTGGCCATGGCCACCATCAACCATGCTCCTGCCTCAGAGCCTTTGTACCAGCTCTTTTCATTACCTGAAATGCGCTTCCCCCGGATATTTACATGTCTCAAGTGACTTCTTCAGGTATTGTCAACTGTCATCTTCATAGTGAGGTCTTCTGAGACATGCAAATTACAATTGCCACCATATCTTTATCCTATTTTCTCTGCCTTTACTGCATTACTCTTATTATTAAAACATTTATTTGGGGCCAGGAGCAGTGACTCACGCCTGTAATCCCTGCACTTTGGGAGGCCAAGGCGGGTAGATCATGAGGTCAGGAGTTCAAGAACAGCCTGGCCAAGATGGTGGAACTCCATCTCTACTAAAAAAATAATAATACAAAAATTAGCCAGGCATGGTGATAGGTGCCTATAATCCCAGCTACTTGGGAGGTTGAGGCAGGAGAATCACTTGAATCTGGGGTATGGAGGTTGCAGTGAGCCAAGATCACACCACTGTACTCCAGCCTGGGCGACAGAGGAAGACTCCATCTCAGACAAACAAACAAACAAACAAACATTTATTTGGATTGTTTCTTTTTACCACCCACTAGAAGTTTAATGAGTTCCATAAGGGCAGATATTTTTGCCGGCTTTGCTCTTGGATATAAGCCTAATGCCTGGATGAAGTTTCTGCTACCTAGAAAAAAATAAAAAAGATCTGAGTGGGTACAGATCTTTCAGGTTCACTATTTCCCCCATAATTGTATATTCTTTTAATAACAAGAACTGAAATACAATAAAAATACATGTAGTTACAATTTTTAAATTAACAGATCATGCCAAACAGTATATATTAGTAAAAGAGTCGTATATCTGAAAAAATTACTGAAACATCTCCATAATAATAATAATAATGCTAACATGTATTGTTTGCTTATCTAGTGTCTCATGCTTCACTTAGAACTTTTTTTCTCTCCTTTAGATTAATGAAACTCCTTCTAATCCATAGCCAATGAGTTGTGTAGTTAGAACACAATCCTATATTTCTGATCCCAGAACCTGAGCTGGTAAATACTCTTGCTTTCTGCCTCATGTTTAAGAATTGTTTCCAAGCCTGGTTCCAAATAAAGGTTAACCTTGGGCTCCTTTAAAAAACATGTTGCTAGTCTTCTTTCCTCACATATGAAATCTGAATCCTTTGGGGTAAGTGAACAGGAGTCTTTTTAAACAAACAATAAAAAAAAAAGTTTCCAAGTGAAACTGATATGTTGCCAGCTTTAGGAATCATGGATACAGAGCATCAAAAAATAATTCAACCAGAAAATAAACCATCTAGAAAAACAATGTTTTATTCATTGGAAGATGCAGAAGTTAAGGGAACTAAGAAACAATTTTTTTTTTTTTTTGCCATCTGATAGATGTATAACTTCACCAAAAACATTTCGCTGGTCTCTGAAGTAGCAAACTAATTTCTAACAAAAACCTAGATAAATAATAGGGTATGAAATAAACAATCATGAAAACAGTGTGCATAGTAAGTGCACCAACACTACCAGGAATGTTTTTAAATAGTTCATATCTACTTTTTAATGAAAATTCACCAAAATAAATGTTTACATGATAAAATATACAATGTAGTTCAAAAGTTTTGTAAGTGCAAATTGTTTCTTTTTCTATCCTGCCCAAATTAACAGAAAACAACAATAATAAAACTGTACTGAAGAATATGATCACTCAGGCAACAAGTGTATTCATTCTAATTTATGGTTTAATTAGGTATATATTTTAAGTAGGTCAGCAAATGTGAAACATATATATATGCACACACACACAAATGTATATGTATATACATATATACCCTGTGCTCAAAAATTAAGCAGCAAAGTGAAGAAAATAGGCCAGAGATAATTAATGCTAAATAACACAGGAATAATATACTGACCATTGGAATCAGATGGGATGTGAGTGCAGAGAAGTAAGCGGAATTAGTGTGGTATAGAGATTAAATAGCATTGGGAGTTGTAGATATCCGCACTCCCCAACCCACCCCCACCATTTTTATTGAAGTATGGTTGACAACTTAAAGGTGTCAAATTTTATGATTTGATATATACATATATATACACACAGACATTGTGACACAATCATCACAATCAAGCTAATTAATTAACATATCCATCACTTCATATAGTTAACATTTCCTTTCTATTTTTCTTTCTTTCTCTTATCCTCATTATTTTTCTTTTATTTTCATGAGGAGAATAATGAACATCTACTTTCTTAGCAAATTTCAAGTGTCCAATATGATATTGTTAACTATAGTCACATTTTTGTACATTAGATCTTTGTACCCCTGGAACAGCGTCTACCTATTTTCTCAATCCCTCAACCCCTAATAACCACCATTGTACTCTCTGTTCTTATGAGTTTGATGATGTAGATTCCACGTATAAGTAAAATCATACTGTATTTGTCTTCCTGCATCTAGTTTATTTCACTTGCCGTCATATTCTTTTGCTTCATCTATTGTATTAATTCATTCTCACACTGCTATAAAGAACTACTTGAAACTGGGTAACTTCAGGTAGTGAAATAGAAGAAAACAGGTTTAATTGACTCACAGTTCTGGAGACTTAACAGAAAGCACGACTGGGAGGCCTCAGGAAACTTACAATCATGGCAGAGGGCAAAGGGGAAGCAAGCACATTTTCACATGGCGGTAGGAGAGAAACAGAGAGAAGGGGGAAGTGCCATACCCTTTTAAACCATCAGATCTCATAAGAACTCACTCACTATCATGAGAAGAGCAAGGAAGAGATCTGCCCCCATGATCCAATTACCTCCCACCAGCCCCGTCCTCCAAGTCCACATAAGATTTGGATGGGAACACAAATCCAAACCTTATCATCTATATTGTTAAATTTGTGAGGATTTCCTCCATTTGTAAGGTTAATTAATATTCCATTGTGTAAATATATCACATTTTCTTTATCCATTTCATCAGTTGGTAGACATTTGAGTTATGCCCATTATCTTGGATATCATGAATATTGCTGAAGGGAACATGGGCTAGCAATCCCACTTCTAGGCTATATATGAGGATCAAAATTTTATTTCAGCTTCCACTGTAGCAAGTCTAATGGTTGTTCACCAATATTCAGACTCCCCTTATTTAATCCTAATACGGCCAAATTTTAGCTGGTTATGTGTGAAATGTATTTGATATTATACGTTCCAGATCATTTTTCCTTGTTGGGACCACATTCTGCCCAATGAGATGAAAGCAACAATTATACAAGCCTCTTCTGATCCACACCCAGGAAAGAATTATGTGAGTACTACCTAGCCTTGCCCTCTTCTTTATGGAAACAAAGGAAATAGCTACCTTGACCCAAGAGGTGGAAAACATATATGAGAATGGTAGATTGCCTTTATCCCTGGCAACTAATTACCTTTGAACTGCTGTGTGAAAGAGAAATACCTGTTTATCTTGAATGTGTCATTGTATTTTCAGTTCCTTGTTTTTTTGTGTAACACAAGCACTAACTCATCTGCTTATAAGTTCTGTAAAATTACTCAAGTTGCATATCTATTTTAATTTTCTTAGATTGCTCATTATAAAATAGTCACATTAATATTATTGGACTTAGAGGACAATATATACTAATATATGTATAGCACTTGTGATGTGGTTTGGATATTTGTCCCCTACAAATATCATGTTGAAATGAAATCCCCAATCTTGGAAGAGGAGACCGGTAGAAAGTGTTTGGATCATGGGGACAGATCTATCATGAACGTCTTGGTGCTGTCCTCACAATAATGTGTTCTTACTGTTAGTTCACATGGAAGCTCGTTGTTTAAAAGATTGTGGCACTTCCCCCTTCTCTTATTGGGGGAACCAGCTCCCAATATTTCAGCGTAGGTTCTTTTCTATTTTCCCTAAGAGTCAGCTGGTCTGAGAAATAAAGAGAAAGAGTACCAAGGAAGAAATTTTACAGCTGGGCCTCTGGGGGTGCCATCACATACCGGTAGGATCGTGATGGTGATTCCAAGCTGCAAAACCAGCAAGTTTTTATTAGGGATTTCAAACGGGGAGGGGTGTACAAATAGGGAATGGGTCACAGACATCACATGCTTCCAAGGGCAATAAAATATCACAAGGCAAAAGGGCAGAGCAAGATCACAAGGCAAGGGTGAAATTAGAATTACTGATGAGGGTCCATGTCCCTCTGGGCACACATTGTCTTGTAAACATCTTAACAGGAAACAGGGTTCGAGAGCAGACAACTGGTCTGACTAGAATTCACCAGACTGGAATTTCCAAATCCTAGTAAGTCTGAGGGCACTGCAGGAGACCAGGGTGTATTTCATCCCTTATCTCAACTGCGTAAGACAGACACTCCCAGAGTGGCCGTTTATAGACCTATCCCTGGGAATGCATTCCTTCCCCAGGGTTATCAATTATTAATATTCCTTGCTGGGAAAAGAATTCAGTGATATTTCTCCTACTCACACATCCATCTATAGGCTCTCTGTGAGAAGAAAAATATGGCTATTTTCTGCCCAACCTTGCAGGCAGTCAGACCTTATGGTTATCTTTCCTTGTTCCTTGAAAAATCACTGTTATTCTGTTCTTTTTCAGGGTGAACTGATTTCATATTATTCAAACACACATGTTTTACAAAGAATTTGTACAGTTAATGCAATCATCACAGGGTCCTGAGGTGACATACATCCTCAGTTTACGAAGATGATGGGATTAAGAGATTAAAGTAAAGACAAGCATAGGACATTATGAGTACTGATTGGGTAAGTGATAAATGTCCATGAAATCTTCACAATTTATGTTCAGAGATTGCAGTAAAGACAGGTATAAGAAATTATAAAAGTGTTAATTTGGGGAAGTAATAAATGTCCACGAAATTTTCACAATATGTGTTTTCCTGCCTCGGCTCCAGCTGGTCCCTCTGTTCAGGGTCCCTGACTTCCCACAACACTCTTTCTCTTGCTTCCTATGATGGGCCTGCTCCCATATGCTCTCTGTCATGATTGTAAGCTTCCTGAGGCTCACAAGAAGCAGACACTGGCACCATGCTACCTGTAAAACTTACAGAACTGTGAGCCAATTACCAAGGCTCAGGTATTCCTTTACAGCAATGCAAAAGCAGACTAATAGAGAACATTGGTATCAAAGAGTGAGGCATTGCTATAAAGATAACTGAAAATGTGGAACTGGCTTTGGAACAGGGTAATGAGCAGAGGCTAGACGAGTTTTGAGGACTCAGAAGAAGACAGAAAGATGAGAGAAAGTTTGGAATTGCTTAGAGACTGGTTAAATGTGAAGAAAATGCTGATAGTAATATGTACAGTGATGGCCAGGCTAATGAGGTCTCAGATGAAAATGAGGAATTTATTGGGAACTGGAGTAAAAGTCACCTGTAGTGTCCCACAGTAAAGAGCTTTGGGGCATTGTGTCCACATCCTAGGTATCTGTGGAGAGTTGAAGTTAAGAGTAATGACATCGGGTATCTGGAAGAATAAATTTCTAAACAGCAAAGTCCTCAAGGGGTGACCTGGGCAGCTTCTAATAATCTAAGATTAGATACCCAGGAATAAAGGAAAGACTTAAAGTTGGAATTTATAATTAAAAGGAAAGCAGACTGTAAAAGTTTAGAAAATTTGCAGTGTGGCCCTGTGGCAGAAAAGAAATCTAAGGAGGCAGTGGAGCAACCACTTGCTAGAGAGATTAGCATGACTAAAAGAGAGCCAAATACTACTATGCAAGGCAATGGGAAAAAGGACTCAATGACATTTCAGAAGGCTTCAAGGCATTCTTTCCCATCCATGGCCCAGAGGCCTAGGAGGAAAGAATAATTTGGGAGACCAGACTGAGGGCCCTGCTGCCCTGTGCCGCCTTGGGCCATTGAGTTCTGCATTGAGGCTACGCTGGCTCCAGCTTCAGGTCACAGTGTCCCAGAAACATCTCTGGCCACTGCTCTGAAAGGCACAAACTGTAAACATTGGCAGCTTCCATGTTTTGTTAAGCCTGAAGGCACACAGAATGCAAGATTGGCAGCTCCACCTAGATTTCAGAGGATGTATAAGAAAGCCTAGGTGTCCAAGCAGAATCCTGTCACAGGGCTGGAGCCCTCACAGAGAATCTCTACTATGGCAGTGCAGAGGGGAAATGTGAAGTTGGAGTCCCCACACAGTGTCTCCACAGGGCACTTTCTAGTGGAGCTATGGGTAGGAGGATGCCACCTTCCACACCCAATAATGATAGAGTCACTGGCAGCTTACAACCTAAGCATGGAAAATCTGCAGGCACTCAAGTCCAACCCGTGACAGCAGCCACAGGATTGTACCCTGTAACGCCAAAGAAGTGGACCTGTCCAAGCCTTGGGAGCCCACCCTTTGCATCAGTGTGTCCTGGATGTGGGACATGGAGTCAAAGCAGATTATTTTGGAGCTTTAGTATTTAATGACTGCTGTGCTGAGTTTCAGACTTGCATGGGGCCTGTTTGACTCTTTCTTTTGGGTGACTTCTCCCTTTTGGAATGGGAACATTTGTTCAGTGCCTGTACCACCATCTTATCTTGGAAGTAAATAGCTTCTTTTTATTTTACAGGCTTATAGGCAGAAGGTGATGATTCTCAGGTGAGACTTAGGTTGTTGGACTTAATGCTGAAACAAGTTAAGAATGTACTGAACTATTGGGAGGAGATATTGTATTTTGCAACATGAAAAGGACATAAGATTTAGGGGGTCTGGGATGAATAACATGGTTTTGATGTTAGCCCCTCCAAATCTCATGTTGAAACATAATCACCAATGTTGTAAGTGGGACCTGGTGATAGGTGTTTCAATCATGGGGATGGGCCCTTCATGAGTGACTTTGTGCTGTCCTCATGATAATTACTGCATTCTCACTGTTAGTTCACATGAGATCTGGTTATTTAAAGGAGTATGGAACCTCACCTCTCTCTTTCTTGCTTCTGCTCTCACTATGTGATGTGTCTACTTCTCCTCATGCGTCTGCCATGATTGTAAGCTTCTTGAGGCCTTGCCAGAAACAGATGCTGGCATCATACTTTCTGTAAAGCTTGCAGATCCTTCAGCTAATTAAAGTTTTTTCTTTATAAATTACCCAGTCTCAGGTATTCCTTTATAGCAATGCCAAAAACCTAATACAACTTGGTAGCCCATGTACAGCACTTAATAACCAATAATTATTAAGTATGAAAATATAAAGAAAAAACTAATTTATTTTGTCCAGGTTTATTCATTACAACTTTTGTAAGTAATCTCTCAGTTTATGATGAAGACATCTCAAATAGATAAATTCTAACAATAATATATTTAGAGTAATTGAATTAAGACTAATCTATCGTTCATCTTTTCTTACATTATACTTAGCCAAGTACATATTCAATACCTATTTTATTAATTCTTATCTACATCAAATTCCACAAAAATTTTGTCTGTATCAATCTAAAATCTTTGGGCATACTGTTTAATTTTTATTTTAATTCATTTTAAAATTACTAAATTTAAAGAATAACATAAATGTTGATGAATTTGTTTTTCAATCTCTAAGTTTTCATATATAAACTGATTCATATAATGTATCATATGTAAACTGATTATACCACCGAAATTAATCATTGTTATGATCTAAAAACTACATGATCTTCTTCTATAATAATACTGGTGGGTAATATTGGTGCTCTGCCTTCTAACCTTACTTCCAGTAGAAGTAAATATTCTTCTACTTTAACACAATGGTTGTGAGGAGTATGTTTTATATATCAATAAGAAGAGATCCATCACCCTGCTGAAAGTCCATGGTACTTCATTTTTAAAGCACTAACCATGTTTTCCTTATTTTATTATAGAAATCTACAGACATTAACACATCACTAAACTAGGCTAGATTTTTGGGAAGATGCAGCAAAGTATATAACCTTGCCTTAACCACACCAACTACATTTGTAACCACTCAAGTCTTTGCTAAAATTGTGAATATGTGAGTGAGATGAATATGAAGTACCTAGCCCATGCAGCTAGCAGGAGAGGTGCGAGAGGGTACGGCAGTGATAACATAGGAGCTTTCAGTGTGAATGTAGTATTTGAAGTTGTAGTTCAGATAGCAATTCCCTAAAGAGAAACTTTGCCTACTTTGGAATATTTCCCAAGTAAAATGAAGTGAAAATGAAGGGAAGCTTGACTACACATGCATTTGATCATGTGACTAAAGATTAAAATACTGGTATTTGAATAAAAATATTCATATGTTTGCAAAAAGCAAAATATTTAAAATCACTTTTCAAATTTTATTCTCTCTGATTCTCTAAATATTTATATTGATTTAATTAATTATTATCAGCCAGCTCAATTCAAACTGCATTATCTGACTAGAATATATTTATTGTTGAGAAGAACATGAAAAGAGGCTATTTAGATTAGAATGGTCTTCATGTTAATTATAATGCTTCATTATGCACATTAAACCATTTCCAATTGAATTCATTCAGTTGAATATAATATATAATTGAAAAATCAGGGAATAATTTAGCTATAGTCTTGCAACTATGAATAAATATCCTGACATGTTATTTAACCAAAATATAAGCAAGTTTAAACAAGTTTATTTAACCAAAATATAAACAAGTTATATTAGAGTACAACCAGATGCTAACTATTTAGGAAACTTCCTAAACAATTTAGGAACGCATATTATATAGAATATTTTTTAAAGTGTTAAGGAGCTAGGTTTATCCACAAACAAGAGAGTCTGAAGTTAGGTCCAATAGTTATTTTAGCAAGGTCCTCCACTCTCCTTCCAGTTCAGATAGGTAGTCTGCTAGGAAATCAACTGTCTAATCTCTTCATCTGAGAAATGGCCTATGTTTGGGATGTTAAACCTTCTGGATATTTTTTTTTATTTTGTTCTTAAATATGACCACTGGGTAGACTTATTTGGGTTTTAAGGTAGCCATTATATATTTCCCCAAGTATTTTTGCCTGAGAAACATAGCTTGTTGTTTCTAAAATATAAACAACAAAGTTTAGTGCACATACTAGCTTTCTAATGATAGCCAATACAGAAATACAGTGAAAATAGAATAAATCCTTTTGGGCATAAGTTTAGAGTTTTCCTTCCTAGCATTTATTTTTTATATGATAGGAATTAGTAATGCTTAGTAACTTTTTGACAGTCATCTGAAGACTAGTTTTACATGAGACTTCAATATGTTAGTGAAACTAGAACAAGATATTCATGGCTATATATAAGCAACTGACCTACTTCAACATTGTGTTACAGTTTTAAGTAAAGCTTCTCCACTCTTCTTCTTCATTATCTACACATAGTAAGCCAGGGGAACTAACTTTGTAATCTATTGATCAATTCATTTGCTACATATATTACCACTGTGAACATTATAAATTATATTTAAATATAGTTTAGCCGTCTGTAGGCAGCTTGTGTTAGTCAGCTCAATTAGACCCCTGCCTTATCTCAAGAACAAAGGGCTTTCTGTATCCCAGGTTCTTGTCTTGTGTACTGGAAGAATTGGATGACACGTGGGCTTGGGGAATGAATGCAAGGTTTTATCGTGTCGAAGTAGCTCTGAGCAGATGGGGGAGCCAGAAGGGAGATGGTTTTCCCTTAGAGTTGAGCTTCTCAGTGGCTCGGGCTCTCCTCTGACCACCCTGGCCAAACTCGGCATCATTCTACGGGTGGATGGCTTGCAAGTGTGTTGGTGTGCTTTTCCACAGGTGTGCTCTCCTCAACATCCAGCCGCTTGCATCTTCTTCTTTGAAGTGTTCCTCTGGATATCCAGCAGCTGTGCTTTGCTAGCTAGGGTCTTGGGATTTCTATAGGCACAGGATGGGGGCATGGCGGGCCAAGGTGGTCTTGGATAATGCAACATATGGGCATGAAGGCAGGAGTGCTTGTCCTCACCTAGGTCCGTGGACACAGGCCAGAGGCTAGAACCCTAGCCAGGGAACTGCCTTTCTCTACCCAGCACTTCCCTGCCCCGCTTCTGTATCAATAGGAATTGTATTGAATCTGTAGATTGCTTTGGGTAATATGGTAATTTTAACAATATCAATTCTTCCAATCCGTGTACAAGAGAAATATTTCCATATTTGATCCTTCCATTTATTTGTGTCTTTGTCAAATTCATTCATTCATATCTTATATTTTATTTTTGTTTGTTTGTTTTTTTTTTTTTTTTGGTATAGATCTTTTACTTCCTTGGTTAAATTTATTCATAAATATTTTTTTCTCTCTGACTCTATTGTGCATGGAATCATTTTCTTAATTTTCTTTCCAATAGTGTCTAGCTAATATAAAGAAATGCAACTGATTTGTATGCTGATTTTATGCCTTGGAACTTTGAAAACATAGGAAAAAGACCTCCTTGACATTGGATTTGGCATTATGTTTTTTTTTTTTTTTATGTGACATCAAAAGCAAATGGAACAAAAGGAAAAATAAAGTGAGACCGTGTCAAGCTAAAAAGCTTTTGCAAGCAAAGGGAAAATATACACAAAATAAAAAGGCAGCCTATGAAATGGGTAAAAAGCTAGCAATTTGTATATCTGATAAGGTGTTAATATTCAAAATATGTAAGGAACTCACACAACTCTATAGCGAACACACAGACACACACACACACACCAATTAAAAAATGAGCAAAGACTGAATAGAGAATAGGGAACCCTGCACACCCTTGGTCAGAATGTATATTGGCATTATATTGGCATAGCCGTTATGAAAACCATATGGAAGTTTTTTCTTACATTAAAAATAGAAATACCATACATTCTAGCAGTCTCACTTTTGGATACACAGTCAATGGAAATGAAATAAATATGTCAGAGAAATATCTGCAGCCCCTGTAGCCCCTCATTTTCATTGAAGTAGCAATGATGTTGCCAAGATATGGAAACATATTGACATTGCCAAGATATTTCCCCCACTGGGAAATAGGGGAAATAGAAATATATTAGTCAAATGGTACAACCTTTCAGTTATAAGACGAACAAGTTCTGAGTATCTAAAGTACAGCATGGGTGACGATGGATGTGTCAATTAATTTGATTATGTTAATCATTGCATAGTGTATATGTGTCAAGTCATCACATTGTATACTTTGAATGTGTATAATCCATATTTTTCAATTAAATGTTTCAAAAATAAATAAAATATTTTAAAAAGAAAATTCAATGTAGAAACTTCTTCTAATATATAAAGAATGACAATAAAATAGGTATGAAAATTTCAGCCTATTGTCTAGCATTCATAATCAACTTATTCATTACCATGACACTACTTCAGGTAATTGTAACACTCAGATAACTATGCAGTATTTCGCAGGGTGAGATCTGTTGCAACAGGAAGCCAGAAAATGGGGGGAAAATAATTATCTGAAATGCTGAATACATACTAAAAATGGTTAAAACATCATGTATAGTTAGAAAGAATATTTAAAGAAATAAAAAATTGAATTTTGTGTCATTTATATAAACAGACACAAAAATATTCATGAATTTTATTAGGCTCTAGGAAACATACAATGTAATCAAAGGGATAATGAACTAAGATGCTTCCACGAAGGACCTAACGTTATGATGAAAGAGGGAAGTAAACAGAAAATTATATTTCGGCATGGTAGTGATTCATGTTATAATCCATACAGACTATGAATGGTGTGGGGATGCGAAGAAAAAACAATTATTTCCCTCTGCACTGGTCCGAGGTGTCTCAATATAATATGACATTAACCTCTATATAGAAGGGGGTCACAGATGTAAGATATTAAAAGTTGAAAGAGCATCAGATTCAAAAGGATTTTGTATTTGTGTTCAGTCCACAGTGAATGCTAATAAAGAAAGGAATATTTGAATGATTGCGCATCATTGTTATTATATATATGGTAAACTGTGGTGTGTTTGTGTGTACACTTTTTTCAGCATGATTAGATGCCTTTCTATTCTAACATATTAAGACTCTGATAAATGTCTAATAACAAACAGCAATGACCGCTCCAACAATTGACTATATCTACATCATGGCTGTTTCTGGACTGTAAAGTAAATACATCTATTTGCTTTATTTACATTCAACACAAACTTTGTTGTTTGTTCTAGACTCCCATCTATATTAATTGAGCAGAAAAATATATGTGGATACATGCAGGTTTTTATATGTGAGTGTGTGTGCGTGTGTGTGTGTGAGAGAGAGAGCAAAGAGAAAAGAGAAATGCACAGTTACACAGAACAGACGCCCAGAGAAGCATGCTTTTACCTTTGCATTTTCAGTAAGAGTTGTACACCTTGAACTGCCTGTTTTAGTAAAATAGATAAAGAACAAGAAATTTTTATGGATTACATTAAAATTCCCTATCTATTCTGAGTAATATTTCTATTATTTTAAGTGAATAGAAGTTTTAATAAAGGCAAATTAAATAAAACTACTTGGCCTTGCTAAATTATATGGAAGAAAATAAATTGGTGTATGAAATTTACCATAAATTTTCCACAGATTTTGGAACATTAAGCTGGGTAAGCATTGTGAAATTGGCACTTGGTTTAATCTTATTTTGTGAACAAGCTATTTTTGCACTGAAATAGAAAAGCCCCCTGTGGTTTTATCTTAATAAAAGGATATTTGGCTTGTTAAGGATTTAATCCTATTTCATTTACTATTTGAATACAGTCATGTATTGCTTAAGGATGGGGATACATTCTAAGAAAAGCATCATTAGGCAATTTTTTCATTGTGTGATCATCATAGAGTGTACTTACACAAACCAAGGTGGTAGAACCTACTACACACATAGACTGTATGGAAGAGCCTATTGCTGCTAGACTATGAAGCTATACAGCATGTTCTTCTATTGAATACTATAGGTAATTCTAACACAATGGTAAGTAGCTGTGCATCTAAACATGTACAAACATAGAAAAGGTACAGTCAAAATATAGTCTTATAATCTTATGGAACGATCAAATATGCAGACTGTCATTGACCAGAATGTTGTTATGTGGCTCATGGCTGCAGTTCATACAGAATATTTAAAATTTTGTTTATATATAACTTTTTATAACTGGATAAATGTGGCAGAAGTTATTGGCTTAAAATTAAAGACAGTGCTAACCAATTTTGGGGAATTTTGATAGATACTTGCAATAGGTAAAATATACATAGACTATGCATATGCATATATTAATACATCTGTACATATTTTCTTATCTTCCATGGCCATGAAGAACAGAATAGAGAATGACAGAAAGGGACAAGTAATAGTACAAAAAGAGTTATATTGTGAGGATATATCAAGAATAGACTTGGCCAGGCACGGTGGCTCACACCTGTAATCCCAACACTTTGGGAGGCTGAAGGGGGCAGATCACTTGAGGTCAGGAGTTTGAGACTAGCCTGGCCAACATGGTGAAATCCCGTCTCTACTAAAAATACAAAAAAATTACCCAGGCATGTTGGTCGGCACCTGTAATCCCAGCTACTCGGAGGCTAAGGCTGGAGAATCACTTGAACCTGGGACATGGAGGTTGCAGTGAGCTAAGACCGTGCCATTGCACTCCAGCCCGGGCAACAAGAGTGAAACTCTGTCTTAAAAAAAAAAAAAAAAAAAAGAATAGGACTGAAAGAGCTCTCAAATTTTGAACACAGAGCGTGAGTGTGCTCTAAATGTGTACCTATAGAGAATTTTGAGAAAAAAGATAATCAGTCCCATTGTTGGAACTCAGGACTCAAAAAGCAGAGTATATTTTAAAGATTTATAGTATTTGACAGGTTTTTCAGTGGAAATGTTAAATCTACAGATAATTATTGATTTATTTAACGTATGCATTTACTGGCAATTAATCTTCTTGTCTGTGTTATTATATTACTTATACTGACAAGAGTCACCTAGCTTATTTTACAAAACCTATTATTAGGGTTACTGAAATAAAAAGAAAATCCTCAGAAAGGTACTATTTCAAAACATTGATTACCTGGGTTGCAAAAAGAAATACATGTTTGTGGATGGCAGCTGGAAAGAAACCTGTATTTGTGGCTTTAACATAACTATTCTTTAAAGTACTAAAATAAACTTGCTTCTTTATACCGTTTCCGTGAACTGTCTGAGATGAAACTTCTTTATAATCTACATTTCTCCTCCTGTTACAATAGTAAGAGTTTATTTTCGAAGTCATACATATGTCTGTGTATTTCTTTTATTATAACTCTGGAATAATGTGATAATATCAGAACAGACCTTGATTCTGTGCTTTTTATATCTTAGTTTATTCTGTATTATGTAGATTTTCTATTGAAACACACACACACACACACACGAAACAAGTATGTATGACTTCTGTTTTTACCTCCAACATGGAAAGAGCTTGGAAGCTGCCATTTCCATTCTTACAATAAGAAAAAGCTAAATATACTGAAAACAGATTACTCTGGGGGGTGCATCAGAGAACTAAATGAGTAAACAAAACAAAACAGATACATTACAATGTAATGCTGCTCAACTATAAAAAGAAATGAGCTATCTAACAACACAAAGGTATGGGTGAATCTAAAATAAATATTAGTGAGTGAAAGAATCCAGACTGAAAAAAATTACATAATCATTCCTAGTATATGATTTTTAAAAAGACTATAAAAATATCAGAGATTATTAAGGGGTAGTAAAGTTGAACACGTGAAGTATAGGGTTTTTTTGTTTTGTTTTGTTTTTGTTTGTTTGTTTGTTTGAGATGGAGTCTCGCTCTGTGGCCCAGGCTGGAGTGCAGTGGTGCTATCTCAGAAAATAAACTAAGCAAACATATACACACAATAATACGGGTATGTCAAAGGGGCACAGGAACCCAAAGAAAACTGTCAATGGTGAAAGGGGAATGAATTTTGAGCAGCAAAACAAAAATACTGGATTAAGTAAAAAGTATAAAATAAATACCCATGAATCCACACTGATGTAAATTATTGAATAAATATATGATGAAGAGACACGTCTTCAGTGCGGGAATACTCCAAATACTTTAGGTAGACACTCTGCCATCAAGGAGGTGGATTATAACTCCCAGTTCCTTAACTATGGGCATGTATACTGACTTGCATTGAAAGAATATATGGAAATAGGAAGAATCACAAATGTAATTAGCAATAGGACACCTAACAAAGAAACACTACATCAACCAGGTTGAAGGTGAAGAAGGTGAACATCAAAAATGATAAGATTTGATGATAACAGTTTTGATGATAATAGATTTAATATTTTTGATACAATGTGATAAAATGATACATCACTTTTGTGGTCTGCCTCCTCAAAACATGTAAGCTCAATTTTAATCATGATGAAAACATTAGATAAGTTCCATTTGAGGGGCATTCCACAAATTATCTGCCCAGAATTTCGTAAAACTGTCAAGATTACCAAAAATAAGCAATTCTGAGAAACTGTTGTACCCACTATAAACTTGAGGAGTCAAGGCAACTAAATGTCATGTAGTGTCCTGATGGGATACTGGGTCAGTAAAATGACAGTAGGTAAATCTTAAGGATATCTGACACAATAGAGGCACTAATTACTGCAAGTATTTCAATACTGGTTCATTATTTGTAACAAGCATACCATGCTAATGTGAGATATTAATAATGGATGTAAAATATCAATAATGATAATAGTCATTAAAAATAACTGGGTGTATATTGTATAGAAACATTCTGTACTATTTGTGCAATTTTCCATCAAATGTAAGACTGCTTTAAATTAAAAGTTTATTTAAAGCCACAGGTATTAAATTGTGCTAATCTTCACAAGTCAGCTTTGGATTTGACCACCTAATATCTGCCTAGAATTTTCACATATTTAAAAATTTAAATAATTATCTCAAAATATTGTAAATAAAGTAATTTTAGCAGACTGTGTACAAACGCAGAATGCAGTTGTTTGTGGCAAACCTGGTCTGTGGTCCCATTCATGTTTCGTGGTCCTACATCACCACCACATGCAACTTACCTCTAGAGGTTGAGAGTATTTTATTTTTTTTTAATTTAAAAAAAATTTTTTTTTTGAGATGGAGTCTCGCTCTGTCACCCAGGCTGGAGTTCAGTGGCCAGATCTCAGCTCACTGCAAGCTCCGCCTCCCGGGTTCCCGCCATTCTCCTGCCTCAGCCTCCCGAGTAGCTGGGACTACAGGCGCCCACCACCTCGCCCGGCTAGTTTTTTGTATTTTTTAGTAGAGACGGGGTTTCACCATGTTAGCCAGGATGGTCTCGATCTCCTGACCTCGTGATCCGCCCGTCTCGGCCTCCCAAAGTGCTGGGATTACAGGCTTAAGCCACGGCGCCCGGCCGAGGTTGAGAGTATATTATATATACTAAAGTAAAAACTGTTTAGAAACAGTTTTCAGAGTCCTAGATGTTGTTAGTGGTGCTGGTGGTGTTGTATGTATGGAGACAGGTATGTATGAAGTGGTGTGATTTTGTGAGTGTTTCTTTGGCAAGGAAAATAAAGAAAAACTAATCAATCAGCAGAAATCTTGAGGCTGGGAATCATGGCTTCTACGTGTAATCCCTAGTAATTTAGAGGCCAAGGTGAGAGAATTGCTTGAGCCAAGCAGTTTGAGACATCACCCTGAGAAACATAGTTAGAACCCATCTCCATAAAAATCAAAATAAAACAAAAACGTTAAAAATTAGCCAGGGGTGGTGTTGCATGCCTGTGGTCCTAGTTACTTGAGAGGCTGAGGGAGGAGGATAGCTTGCTTCAGCCTGGGCAACAGCGCCAAAGGAAGGAAGGAAGGAAGGAAGAAGGAAGGAAGGAGGGAAGGAAGGAGGGAAGGAAGGAGGGAAGGAAGGAGGGAAGGAGGGAAGGAAGGAAGGAAGGAAGGAAGGAAGGAAGGAAGGAAGGAAGGAAGGAAGGAAGGAAGGAAGGAAGGAGGAGAAGGGGAAGGGGAAGGGGAACGGGAAGGGGAAGGGCTCATCACCAGTATTGTAACTTGATAGATGAATGCAATTCAGCTTCTTACTAGAGATTAGTTTGGGTTTCTTTTTGAAAAAGAAGTTTCCCTACTAAAAATAAGGTTTGAAGTCAATTTGATCAATTAAAACCTTATGAAAATTTATTTATTATTTTAACGAAAAGTATTTTATTGAAAGTATTTAATATTGAACACAAGCACTTTGAGGAAAGAGAGCAAAGAGTCATGTATTAATGGGGCGTAAGATAGTTCAAGGCAAAAGAAAAAAAAAAGAGAAGAAGCGAGAAGCATGCAGACAGGAGATTACTTACAGATGCATTCTAAATTATTTTTGGATTTCCAGTGACCTACCTAGTGTGGACACATAATAACTTTATATTTTATGTATAAGCATAAGTCTAAGACAGTACTATGATAATGGAAAGGAAATATGAGATGGAAGTAGAACAAATTTTTTCTAAATCTGTTGTGTTATCTAAAGATTATTTAAATATTCAATTTGTAATTTTTTGTGTGTCAAGTTTCCATACAAGTTTTTAAGTATTTTATTTTATTATTATTTTTTGAGACAAAGTCTCACTCTGTCCCCAAGACTGGGGTGCAGTGTCACGATCTCGGCTCACTGCAACCTCCCCTCCCTGGTTCAAGCAATTCTCCTGCCTCAGCCTCCGGAGTAGCTGGTATTACAGACTACCCACATCATGCCCGGCTAATTTTTGTATTTTTAGTAGAGATGCGTTTTCACCATGTTGGCCAGACTGGCGTCAAATTCATGGGCTCAAGTGATCCACCCACCTCAGACTCTCAAAGTGCTAGGATTACAGGGGTGAGCCACTAAGCTGGCCAAGTTTCTATACAATTTTCGAATGTTATGTTCAATTTTTGTGCATACACTTTCATTGACCAAAACAAAGATCATGGACCACTGATGGTCAGTGGAACACGTCTGGAGCATGACTGGTATAATACAATACCTAAAAAATAATAAGTGCTTGGTAAAAGATTTCTGTTATTAACACCTAACAATAGGTCTGAGTCAACCATTTAATCATCTTTGTGAAACCATTATTGAAATGGCATAGAAATTTCATGTAAATAGTATTTAAATTATTCTAAAATAATAGAAGCAATAAAAGAAAAAAGTATTCTTGTAGAAAAATAAACATTAAACTTGCCTCATATTTCCCTTTGGAAATAATAAATGCCACAAAATAAAGAATAAGGTAGATGACAAGGTTAGTAGAAAAATTCTATAATTTAATATAATTGTAAGAAGCATTTTTTAAATTTAAACATCTTACATATGCAATCGTTGGAACATAGCTTATAATTAAATTCTGCTGAACCAAAGTTAAAACAAAACTGAGGAATCAAAAATAATGAAAACCCCTAGCTATGCTTTCCAATTTGCAGCAAAATAGGAAAGCAATGGTACCTTTCCAAATACAAACGATGGGGGGTAAGGGTGGATAAGACAGAAAAAAAAAAAAAAAATCTAAAAACTCAAATATAAACACAAACAAAATGACAATCATAAGATGAAATAAAGCATTAAAAAATAAATGTATATATTGTACATCTTCATAGGATGTGGAAATAATTAAAGGGTTATAGACACAAAACAGAAAAACTGAAAAGATCAGTAATCTTGGTATTAATTGAAATATCAAAAACCAAATTCAAAAAGTAGATAATTTGAGTATAGAGTTTGAGATTCTAGGAAAAGATAGAAACATATATTCAGTTCATTTATGAAAATATTCAATGTGTGACTCTAAAGACTGAAGAAATTAACAGAGAAACAATAATAAAAGAGTATCACTTGAATAACAATGCTAAAATTAAAAGTCCTAAAAAAATGCTAACGGAATGCATATTAAAATAACCTACTAGATACTTAATATATATTTGAGCAGGAAAAAAAGGAAATAAGGCTGAAAAAATTTTAAAAATATGTTATAAATCATAAGTGGTCATATAAATGTGACTTAAAATAGTAGTGTGAACTCCTTCTCTTACATGAAAATATCTAATATTTTAAAAAGCCAGTTTAATGCCTTAAATTTTAAGTTTGTGCTCTAATGAGGAGTATATTTACTGCAGCTAAGATTACTCAGCTCAGTAGACCCAGTTTCTAAGAGGACTGAGGAAGGAGAATTGGTTGAGCCCAGAAGCTTGAGTCCAACCCAGGCAACATAGGGAGACCCCCATCTCTAAAACACAAACTAATAAACAAAAAAAATTCACTTCAGAAAAAAAAAAAGAAAAAATATTTAAAAAAAATATGTATTCTGGAATACAAATATTTTAATACATTAGACATTAAATTACAGTTCCATACATATTTATAACTTGGACTCTAGAAATATTTTTGTAGGAATCATTTATAGGAAAATTATATGAAAAAAGATATGCTTTAGTACAAAATCTTAAAATGATTGTTTGGCTGGGTGCGGTGGTTCACGCCTGTAATCCCAGCAGTTTGAGAGGCTGAGGTGGGCGGATCACTTGAGCTCAGGAGTTCACGACCAGCCTGGACAACATGGTAAAACCCATCTCTGAAAAAAAAAAAAGAAAAAAATTAGCTGGGCATGGCAGCACAGGCCCCTGTAATTCCAGTTACCTGGGAGGCTGAGGTGGGAGGGTTGCTTGAGCCTGAGAGGTTGAGGCTGCAGTGAGCCAAGATCACACCACTGCACAGTCTGGGCAACAGAGCGAGACCCTGACTGAAAAAATAAAATAAAATAAAATAAAATAAAATATAAAACAAAATAAATGGATTGTTTGTAGCATTCCTTATTTACATTTTCATTTTGTTGTTATGATGTTTTTTGGTCTGACACATTGCATACATATTGTCAAAATATTAAAAATAGACATTAAAAATGGACAAAAATATGACATCTTTCACAATCTGACCATCCAGGTATATACAAATGCTGTTCACATTCTCCAGATAATTATCTATTTATGCAATTGTGACAATAATATACATACAAATACATACACAAACACAATTTAAAATGTTATTTCTTAACAGCACATGAGTTTAACATGTTATAATTCATAACATTAAAATTTTAAATATGTAAGCAGTAATAAATTAAACATTAATTATAAAATTCATTAAGCCACATTATCAAATTACAGATTAATTTTCTATTTAACTGAAATTTGTACATAGTCTCACGTTGTTGAAATGATAGCCAAGATGTTTATTACGATAATAAATGCTGGGAGAAACACTTTATGATTTAGGTGGAATATCAAAAAGGTAGTTGAAAATGTAGTCGAAATTATTCATTATATAAATTAATCCAAGAAAGCAGAGCTACAAAAAATTATTAGTAAATCAGAAATAAAAAGAAACATGTATATAAGTTAAAATTTTTAAATAAATCTCAAAATCATGTTTAAAAAACATTTCTTGTTTTTTGACAACTGTATTATTTATCTATTTCTGTGTAACAACCCCCAGAACTTCACCCTAAAATAACAAACATGATGTCATAGTTTCTTTGGGTGAGGAATCTGAGTGTGACTTTCCTTGGTCCTCTTGTTTGGAGTCTCACAGGCTGCAATCAAGGTATCAGCCAGGACTGCAGTCAGCTCAAGCTTCACCAGGGAGGATTAGCTTCCAAGCTCACTCATGCATTTGTTGGCAAGATTCCATTTTGGGTTGTTGGAACAAAGGCCTCGAATCCTTGCTGGCTGTCCTAGTTCTTTGCAGCATGTACCTCTCCATAGGGCAGGAAACACATGGCAGCTTGGTTCAGCACAGCAAGCCAGTGATAACCAGAGAAACAGAATGTGTAAGAAAATGCTAGCAAGATGAGAGCGATGTAACCTTATTTGTAACCTAATAAGTCACATACAATCACTTTTGCACTCTTCTATTCCAGAGAAGTGGGTCACTAGATGTAGCCCACTGTTAAGGGGTGGGGATTATCCATCTTGCCTGAATACCAGGAGAGGGATCACTGAGGACCATCTCAGAACCTGTGCACCACTGTGACATATTTAGTGAGAGTATGGTATGTGATAATACCACTCAAAATTCTGAACAGTTTTTGGTTGGACATTCTCACGAATGTCAGAGATGGTAAATTGGTACAACTTTCAGGATACCAATCTGAAAATAGATATTAAATACCATGTTTTATTTTAATCTGACCGAAACTGTCTATTGTTATGTCTTTAAAGAAATGAGAATGCATGTGCACATATATATAATTATAGTAATGGCCATCACAATGTGGTTAAGATTAACAAGAAGAATCATTTTGCATTTTTACAATAATGGATCGGTTAAATGGCTGCAAACTTAGCACTGCTATTTTAAGTGATGTTTAGAATAATTTCTATTGATATAAGAGAGATAAAAACAAATTACAGAATAATGAAATAATGTATGATCCTCTTTTCATTACTGTCTATCTGTGTATCCTATCCATTTATCTATCTATCAATGTATATATGTAAAATGTTTATCTACAGGTTCTGGGATGGCAGTTGCTTTTTGTTTGTTTGTTTGTTTTTGTTGTTGTTTTTAGTTTAGCTTTTACTTAATTAAAATTAATGTATGGCTGGACTCGGTGGCTCACGCCTGTAATCCCAGCACTTTGGGAGGCTGAGGGAGGCAGATCACAAGGTCAGGAGATCGAGACCATCCTGGCTAAGACAGTGAAACCCCATCTCTACTAAAAATACAAAAAATTAGCCGGGCATGGTGGCAGGTGCCTGTAGTCCCAGCTACTCAGGTGACTGAGTCAGGAGAATGGTGTGAACCATGGAGGCGGAGCTTGCAGTGAGCCCAGATCAAGCGACTGTACTCCAGCCCAGGCAACAGATCAGGACTCTGTCTCAAAAAAATAAATAAATAAAATTAATATAATAAAAATTAAATTTACTTTAATGAGAAACAGGTAACACATATTTTATTTGAAAGGAGTTATAGAATTGAAACATGTAAAAAGTAGAAGCAAACACATTTGCTTTTCAAAACACCTGCAAAAGTAAGAATAATAAAAAAAAAGAAAGGAAGGAAATAATGAAGGCAAGAAAAAAGGAAGAAAGGAAGGACGAAGGAAAAAGAAAGGAAGAAAGGATGACAGAATAGGAGGAGGGAGCATGGAGAAAGGAGAGAAAGAGAGAAATATTATTTTACCATATTGAACTCTATTCTACTTTACCCTGGTGAATTTAATTTTGTATGTAAGGCAGTAGCTTGGATTTGTTCACAAGTTACTGTGTGCTCATTTTCTTTCACTGCATAAACACTCACATATGTTGAATGATAGACTGAATATTTTATTACTTTCTTTTTAGACAAAAAATTTGGAAGTCATAAAACAGAAATCGATTTTAAATTTTAACAGAAAAAAACCCTTTATTCTTGCGAGTATTTATGAGCATATTGGAGGAGTGTACTCTCTAATAAATGATGTATCATTTTCATGCTCTGATGTGATGCAAATAATTAAAAATTTTGGTAACTACTGACTTATTGGACAATGTAATGATTTTGTACACTGGATGGAAGTCTTTGCTTCTTATGAAAATATTTTGTTGCTTAATTAAGTGCAACTTCCTAAAGACAGAAAATCATGCATATGTCATGTAATCAGTTTCACCATACAGGCAAAGTGAAGGGGAGAAATAACGAATTGTAGACTGGAGGTCTCTGTTCCTGTTCCCAGATATAAGACTGATTGAGGACATAACCTTGACATTTGACTATCAGTTGGAAATGGAGTAAATCATAACTACCTCTCAGAGTCACTGTTGTTAAAATTTAGTGAAACAGTATATAGCAAAATACTAAATTGTAAGCAAATAACTTAGATTGTTCCTAGGTAATTCCATCATTTATGTACAACCAGTAAGTTCTCCACTAGAATTACAAAAATGCTCTGTAAACTTATCGGCATAGTTATTTTAAAAACATGTCAAATTTAATTAAGACTGTTTAACATTTTACAGATGTTTGAACCAGTTATTGAACATAACTAAAAGAGTAAGAGTACATAATTTTAATTAACTAAATTCACTATTCAATGGGCAGGATTGTGTGAACACCTCTGTGAACAGAAGCTTCTTTATAAAAGAATCTATTGCAACCACAAAGCCAAACAATATTTGTATGAGCATATTGTAAAATCAATGAAAATAATTATCATTTTAAAATGTTGCCATGAGATTAGTCTCTAAAATCATATTATAGCTCAATAGAATTCATTGAATTTTGGAGCAGATAATTACTATGCAAAAAAAAAAAAAAAAAAAAAAAATTGAACTACAGCCAGGCGCGGTGACTCACGCCTGTAATCCCAGCACTTTGGGAGGCCAAGGCAGGCAGATCACGAGGTCAGGAGATTGAGACCATCCTGGCCACCTTGGTGAAACCCCATCTCTACTAACAATACAAAAAATTAGCTGGGCGTGGTCTCGGGCCCCTGTGGTCCCACCTACTCAGGAGACTGAGGCAGGTGAATCGCTTGAACCCGGGATGCAGAGGTTTCAGTGATCTGAGACTGTGCCACTGCACTCCAGTCTGGCGACAGAGCGAGATTCGGTCTCAAAAAACAAAACAAACAAAAAAATTGAACTACATTTAAAATGAATTCAGCTATTTTCTCAGGGAAAAAAAAAACTTTACATAATTTCTATCTACTTCCGTTTCTTATTTGTAAAATAAAACAACATGACAATATAATTGATTAAGTTTCATTCAAATTTACATTCAGAAAAATCTATATGTTTGGACCAAAGATAAATTACAGATAATCTCTCAAATTATGCTATAAGGTAAAATTCCATAAAAATTGGTCTCTCAATAGAAATAATATGAAGATATTCTGATACAGTATTTTCAAACATTTTATTTATGAAATATATTTTCAGTCAAAAATACATTGAATAAATTATTGCAATTCAGTCAGTTTTTTTCATTTATCAAATTTTAATACTTCATGTATTAAAAAGAGGCAACATTTTCTTAAGTGTGGAATAATCTATGGAAATGTGTAATTTATTTTACTTAATATTAAATACTAAATCTTAACATCATGATTGATATTCTTTGTATGCCAAATTCAAAATCTTAAATTAATCTAAGTATGAGAATATATTCATTATGACGCCAAAAATAGGTACATTTGAGTTTCACATTTGATCTTAGAGTGGTGAAGGCATTTTACATGAGTAAGTCCTTTATTCTTGCTAATACAATATTCTATTTTAGAATACAGCTGGCCTTTTGTGTTTGTGGGTTCCCCGTGTTGGGATTTAATCAACCACTAATTAACACTAGAGACTCCAAAAAGCTTCAGAGAAGAAGGGAGACAAGGACTGAAAATTACCTATTGGGTATTAGGTTTACTATTTGCTTGATGTGTTCAATAGAAGTCCAAATCCCAGGATTACACAAAATATTCATGTAACAAATCCATACATACATTCCCTGAATCTAAAAATACATATATATGTTCAAAAAATAGTGTCTGTACTGAATATGTACAGATTTTTTCTGTTACTATTTCCTAAACAGTACAGTATAACAACTATTGACTTAGTATTTACCTTGTATTAGGTATTATAAGTAATGTAAAAATGATTTAAAGTATACAGAAGAATATGCATATGTTATATGCAAATGTGATGCTATTTTACATCAGGAACTAGAGTATCTGCAGATTTGGGTATGTGCAGAATATCCTGGAAACATTTCCCCACAGGTACCAAAGGGGAATTGTAGTTCTTTTTTTCTTTCTTTTTTTCTTTTCTTTTCTTTTTTTTTTTTTTTTTTTTTTTTTTTTGAGACAGAGTTTTTGCTCTTGTTGCTCAGGTTAGAGTGCAATGGTGTCATCTCAGCTCACTACAACCTCCGCCTCCCAGGTTCAAGCAAATCTCTTGCCTCAGCCTCCCAAGCAGCTGGGATTACAGGTATGCACCACCACGCCTGGCTAAATTCCTATTTTTAGTAGAGAGAGGGTTTCTCCAGCTTGGTCAGGCTGGTCTCAAACCCTCAACCTCAGGTGACCCGCCTGCCTCAGCCTCCCAAAGTGCTGGGATTACAGTGTGAGCCACCACGCCTGCCAGGAGGATTGTAGTTCTAAGAATTTAATCAGAGCTGGATTGTCTGCTCCTTATAAATATACTTATAATTTTTATTCTTTGGATTAGAGCAGCAGTGAGCATCCTTTGTTTCATATGGGAAAAAATCGACTCTAGTATGCTTAGTTGGTTGAATGTATGAAGAAATGAATAAAGTCTCCATAACTCGTTCATTTGAATCTTCATTATTATCATGCTCACTGACAGTCTGTGTATAGATATAAAGTCACTTTGCATCATAGTGGTGCCTTAGATAAAACAGACACCTCTTAAAGTACAGTCATCTCTCTAATTCTCAACATTTTTGAACCTCTTCTACTTTATTAATCTATCCCTCTGTTCATAAGTTTAGTCCATTTACGGCTGTTATTTGTATGTAAAAATTGAAAATATAATAAATTTTGTTTGCTTAATAGGATATCTACAACTCCATTAACCTCAAAACCCTGCTTTACAGAACTCTATCATCACATTATATTTTTTTCTAATGTTCAGAAATAAATAGGCAGGGCACAGTGGCTCACACCTATAATCCTAGCACTTTGGGAGCCGACGTGGGCAGATGACTTGAGGTCAGGAGTTGGGGACCAGCCTCCCCAACATGGTTAAAGCCTGTCTCTACCAAAATACAAAAATTAGCTGGGTGTGGTGGCATGCACCTATAGCCCCAGCTACTCATGAGACTGAGGCAGGAGAACCGCTTGAACCCAGGAGGCCAAGGTTGCCGGGAGCTGAGATCACACCACTGCACTCCAGCCTGGGTGAAGGAGCGAGACACCATCTCAAAATAAATAAATAAATAATATAAATAAATAAATAAATAATGTTTGGGGAATTTTTTCCTATAATTTTAGTAAAATTACACATGTACTACTACTTTATTCAGCAAAAAATAACCACTGTTTTTGAAAAGATTGCATGCTTTTTAAAATTTGTATTTCAAAACTTTCACAAAATATGAACTAAATGCGTAGTTCTAATATTCAATGACTCTTCTTTCAATAACTTGGCTAACCCTCACTCTAAAACATCTACATCTATTCTCAGTCTTTTTCTCTTCTCTCCTTTTTTTAAATGTCTCAACTATTCTTTCAATTTTTTTGTCTCTTTCAATTTATTTTCACGTTTTTCCTTTTATTTTGGATGACTTGAGTGTATCATTACAATCAAATGATCATTGCTTATTGCCAGTGAACGATAAAGGCTTTGTGTTACCTTTCTCCAAAAATAGTGGGCTTTAGGATATGTTTTGTCTTATTCTATGACAAAAACTTGTACCATATAAAAGCTGTACCTCAATTGTGAACCTCAAATCATTTATGTTATCATCAGCTCATGCTGAGTTATTTTGTGGCAACTCAATATATTTTCACAAATGTAAGGTTATTTTCCTTGTTCCTTTTTATGGTAACATGCATTTTCTTAAATTTAGAGCTATAATAAAGAAGCTGGCTGAAGCACTTAATGTCTTTTTATCTTCACCTCTAGGATCAAGATAAGCTATATTAAAGATTGATGTAGTCTTTATGAAAAAGTGCCTCATTAGTTGACTGCAAGAAAGTCATCCAGCCTACAAAAGGAAAAAGCTATGTTCTAGTTTTAATATGTGTTTAAATAAGAAAAATTTCCCCATAGCTAATTCTTAAACATAAATCACTAAAAGCCCTTCACTTTTGAGATGCAATTATATTGAAGTGCTCTAAGTGGTGAACTATATGATAATGGCATTTCAAGGAAATTTTTGTCTAGCATGTAGAAGACTAAATCAAAGCCAGTTGAGAAGGGACTATGTGTAAGGAAATATTTCCTTATCATGAGAAATAAACACTTCCAAGTACTCACTATTTTTATGACAACCAAAGACATTAACGCTTGTGAAAGCACTTCACAAATTTTTGAAACTAAGCAAATTATTCCCTTGTTATCTAAAACATAGTATGGAAATGGTTTGCATAGACGTGGAGTGCCTATTATCAAATTAATAACAGCTACCAGGAAGAGCAGTTAAATGAGAGTGGTTAGGGGGAAGTTAACTTTTCTTAAAGAATATCTGAGAACAAACAAGAGTTGACACAACTATGAATGAGTCTTGAAGCAGTTAATCATATTTAAATTTCATTCTAAGAGGCACTCCTATCCTTTGTCCTTTTTAGAACTTGGGTATCATGCTGCTTCTAAATATAATTAAAGCAATTTATGCATTATATTCTTAATGAATCATTGTCTTTCTATAGCATGGTTACAAGCTAGTGGGGTATGTCTTATGCCACAGGTTTTTAAAATGTGTTTTATGCATACAGAAAATCTAATTAGACACAACTCCTTCTGGACTGCTGTGAGCGCAATATGTAGCCATAATGCATAAAAATAATGATTTACTTTTCAAAGAGAAGTGGAAAGTGGAGGCATTTTATATCCTTGCATTTTTTATTCACACTTTTTACTTTTGAGTAATATTTTAGCTATATTAGATCTTCTTGAACAAACAAATGCACTCTATTCCATACTTTGAAATCATTAGTAATTCGGAGAGATTATTTTTTGTTAGCACTATTTTGGGGTATTAATCCAAAGTAGCACATTAAAGCAAGTTGCACAAAGCAGTGACCCCATGCTGATACACCAACAACAGCTGTGTTCAATGGGCAGACACTTTCAAAGCTTAAGAGAAAGGCAAGTGAATGAAAGACACAGAAAGCTGGCGCACAGGGCTGCACAATAGAACACATGCCTATCTCAGTGTTGCTGGGTGTAATATCCCAGGAGCAGCCTAAAATCTGGAACTTTATGTGAAATACTGTTTTTTTTAAAAAGAGTGTCTGGCCCAAGCAAAGCATGTCTGCGGTTCATACGTGCTTTGTCAGGTCTAATTTTTTTCAGACCAAATGTAAAGCATTCTATCAGAACTTTATTAGCTTTCATGTAATGGATAAATAAAGTTAGCAGTTATTAATTAACAGTATCTTATTTTTTCACATAAAGAGAATCTACGTATAGGTAGATGATGACATTAAGTTCCACATAATTTGTTTTCTTCCATCTGTTTTAGTCTGACATTCTCAAACAGTGGCTCCCACCTTATGGCAAGTAAGGGATAAATACAGTTAGTAGTTATTAATTAACAATATCTACTTTTTCACATAAAGAGAATCTTCATATAGGTAGATGATGACATTAAGTTCCATATAATTTATTTCCTTCCATCTGTTTTCCTCTGACATCCCTAAACATTGACTCCCACCTTATGGGCCAAGATAAGTACTGTGAAAGAAAATTGAATCTTTGGGACACAGACTCACTATGCCAAAGGGAAAGTGAAGCTTGGGAACCGAGTCATGCAATACTACCTTCCTTTTGTTCCCAAACAGATAGCTGTCATTTAACAACCCTTGTGTTGTGAGCCTCATGTGTCTCATAGCCTCATCCATAAGCCAGGTTCCCACAGTAATAGAAGGCTACATAGCTCCCTGGATGCCCTCCCTCACAAATCACTCACAGTGAAATTCACCGTGAACCTCCAAATCTTTCAGGATCCATATCCCACCTATAAATGAGCCCTGAAACTGAGTTCTGTTGAATCTCACCCTGACGATGCCAATTATGAGCTTATCTTCACAGGTACAGGACAAGGACAAGAGCAGAAATCATCCTTCCACCTACACTGAGAGGAATGCATGATTGACTGTACTCCCTCTTTTCACATCCTTATCTTATGTAAAATGTAGACGTACTGAGTACCAGACAAATATATAATTGACTTTTTCCTCTGCTCCCTCTTTTCATATGTAAAATGCAGACTTACTGAGCCCTAACCAGAGCCTCACAATAATGTAACCATTTTCCTCACTGCCTACCTTTCCTTCTTTTTTGCCATCCTGCTTACTCTTTCCCTTTTAAATATGGAAGTCCCCAAAATAGTCTTTGGAAGAAGCTCAGGAAACAGGACCTAGGAAAAGTCCCAGGTCATAGAGGCTCCTGGGACTTGTGTTCTCCCTGTGCATCTTCAATCTTTGACTAAACAAACCCTTTCATTGGAGGCATCTGGGTTGGTCACTTTTTGGTTAACAATCTTAAAGCTCCACCCATTGCATTCTTGTCCCAGACTATTATGTCAGGTTTCAATCAGCCTGGTTGTGGTAACTCCTTACAATGACTCAGATGCTAAATTAGTCCATTTTCATGCTGCTACTAAAGACATAACCAAGACTTGGGTAATTTATAATGAAAAAGAGGTTTAATTGGCTCACAGTTCTACATGGCTGGGGAAGTCTCAAAATAATGGCAGAAGGTGAAAGAGGATCAAAGGTATGTCTTATGTGGTCGCAGGCAAGAGTACCTGAGCAGAGGAACTGCCCTTTTATAAAACTATCAGATCTTGTGAGACCCACTCACTATCATGAGAACAGAACAGGAAAAACTCACCTCCATGATTCAATTTCCTCCCACCGGGTCCCTCCCACCACATGTGGGGATTTTTCTCATTCAAGGTGAGATTTCGGTGGGGACACCGAGCCAAACGGTATCAGTTGCCAATAAAATGCTTTAGAATTGAAGGTTTAGTGAAAGGCTTTTACACACCAGCAATCATGCACACATTGACCCCACACACAGTCAGTAATAAGAGAGGAGGTAATAAGCCTCAGCAAGTAGCACGGGAGACCAGCACACTGAGTGGGCAGCTCTGGATTTCCCATGCATGCTGACAGGGCTTGGGGAGGGGGTTCACTGCTCTTTCAAAGAAGAGTTTTCTGTGGCATCTGAGGAGAGGAGGCCTCAGAGCAGGCATCTTGGCCATGATTGGTTTCTTTGATGTGTTATGGCCCTCCGTAAGAATGTCCATGGTCATTATCTAAGTTAACTTTTAGCTTCACTTTCTTATTTGGTCTTGGGGGTGCCTTGGCACAGCAGGCATTATCATTCTCTCAGTCCATTATTCATATGTTTTTCACTTGGAGGGGTAGGCAGTTCCACTGTGGGCTGAGTCACTTGTCATAAGTGACTCCATTTTGATACATTTAGGATCACAAAACTTTAGTACATAGCACAGACAGAAAGTCAGAGGAAGGTAAGATTTTAACACTTCTCTGTTGAGAAATTTGATAGATACCACATGACACATCTGCTTTTGTCTAACAGGGCAGAACTTGTCACAAGGCCATTCGATATGCAAGATGGAAGTGAGGAGTATTATCTTATTTTAAGTCACCATTAGCTCAGATAAAAATAAAAAATTTTATTATAAAATTATAAAAGAAGAAGAGGAAATATATAATGTCATAAACAACTCTGAAGGCTTTACCACACAATCTTTTAAAGACAGGAAGTTGCAGAGCCTGATTGGCTTGAATAAAATTTTCTTTCTTCAATTTATTAACCATGTGAATTTAGGCAAGTGGTATTAGCATATAAGCATTAGTTGCTACATCTTTAAAAAACTGATAAAAAGGTATTTACTCATATGTTTATTATAATGTAGGAAACAGTTCTTAGAATGATGACCATCACATAATATATAGTGTTAGAAGATAGAAGCTATTATTTAACAATATTGACATAAAATAGTGAAGGAGAAACTACTTCAAGAAAGCAGAGAAAACATCTGATAGGACTCTAAGAATGGCCTTAATCCACAGATTTGGAGAGAGCTAGTCTGAAATAGACCATCCATGATTTATAACGCACCTACTTTCTTTTTTTTTTTTTTTTTTTTTTTATTATACTTTAAGTTCTAGGGTACATGTGCATAACGTGCAGGTTTGTTACATATGTATACTTATGCCATGTTGGTGCGCTGCACCCATCAACTCGTCAGCACCCATCAATTCATCATTTATATCATGTATAACTCCCCAATGCAATCCCTCCCTCCTCCCCCCTCCCCCCTCCCCATGATAGACCCCAGTGTCTGATGTTCCCCTTCCCGAGTCCAAGTGATCTCATTGTTCAGTTCCCACCTATGAGTGAGAACATGCGGTGTTTGGTTTTCTGTTCTTGTGATAGTTTGCTAAGAATGATGGTTTCCAGCTGCATCCATGTCCCTACAAAGGACGCAAACTCATCCTTTTTTATGGCTGCATAGTATTCCATGGTGTATATGTGCCACATTTTCTTAATCCAGTCTGTCACAGATGGACATTTGGGTTGATTCCAAGTCTTTGCTATTGTGAATAGTGCCGCAATAAACATACGTGTACATGTGTCTTTGTAGTAGACTAATTTATAATCCTTTGGGTATATACCCAGTAGTGGGATGGCTGGGTCATATGGTACATCTAGTTCTAGATCCTTGAGGAATTGCCATACTGTTTTCCATAATGGTTGAACTAGTTTACAATCCCACCAACAGTGTAAAAGTGTTCCTATTTCTCCACATCCTCTCCAACACCTGTTGTTTCCTGACTTCTTAATGATTGCCATTCTAACTGGTGTGAGATGGTATCTCATTGTGGTTTTGATTTGCATTTCTCTGATGGCCAGTGATGATGAGCATTTTTTCATGTGTCTGTTGGCTGTATGAATATCTTCTTTTGAGAAATGTCTGTTCATATCCTTTCCCCACTTTTTGATGGGGTTGTTTGTTTTTTTCTCGTATATTTGTTTGAGTTCTTTGTAGATTCTGGATATTAGCCCTTTGTCAGATGAGTAGGTTGCAAAAATTTTCTCCCATTCTGTAGGTTGCCTGTTCACTCTGATGGTAGTTTCTTTTGCTGTGCAAAAGCTCTTTAGTTTAATGAGATCCCATTTGTCAATTATGGCTTTTGCTGCCGTTGCTTTTGGTGTTTTAGACATGAAGTCCTTGCCCATGCCTATGTCCTGAATGGTACTACCTAGATTTTCTTCTAGGGTTTTTATGGTATTAGGTCTAACATTTAAGTCTCTAATCCATCTTGAATTAATCTTCGTATAAGGGGTAAGGAAAGGATCCAGTTTCAGCTTTCTACTTATGGCTAGCCAATTTTCCCAGCACCATTTATTAAATAGGGAATCCTTTCCCCATTTCTTGTTTCTCTCAGGTTTGTCAAAGATCAGATGGCTGTAGATGTGCGGTATTATTTCTGAGGACTCTGTTCTGTTCCATTGGTCTATATCTCTGTTTTGGTACCAGTACCATGCTGTTTTGGTTACTGTAGCCTTGTAGTATAGTTTGAAGTCAGGTAGCGTGACGCCTCCAGCTTTGTCCTTTTGACTTAGGATTGTCTTGGCAATGCGGGCTCTTTTTTGGTTCCATATGAACTTTAAAGCAGTTTTTTCCAATTCCGTGAAGAAAGTCATTGGTAGCTTGATGGGGATGGCATTGAATCTATAAATAACCTTGGGGAGTATGGCCATTTTCACGATATTGATTCTTCCTATCCATGAGCATGGTATGTTCTTCCATTTGTTTGTGTCCTCTTTGATTTCACTGAGCAGTGGTTTGTAGTTCTCCTTGAAGAGGTCCTTTACATCCCTTGTAAGCTGGATTCCTAGGTATTTTATTCTCTTTGAAGCAATTGTGAATGGAAGTTCATTCCTGATTTGGCTCTCTGCTTGTCTGTTGCTGGTGTATAAGAATGCTTGTGATTTTTGCACATTAATTTTGTATCCTGAGACTTTGCTGAAGTTGCTTATCAGCTTAAGGAGATTTTGGGCTGAGACGATGGGGTTTTCTAAATATACAATCATGTCATCTGCAAACAGGGACAATTTGACTTCTTCTTTTCCTAACTGGATACCCTTGATTTCTTTCTCTTGCCTGATTGCCCTAGCCAGAACTTCCAACACTATGTTGAATAGGAGTGGTGAGAGAGGGCATCCCTGTCTTGTGCCAGTTTTCAAAGGGAATTTTTCCAGTTTTTGCCCATTCAGTATGATATTGGCTGTGGGTTTGTCATAAATAGCTCTTATTATTTTGAGGTACGTTCCATCAATACCGAATTTATTGAGCGTTTTTAGCATGAAGGGCTGTTGAATTTTGTCAAAAGCCTTTTCTGCATCTATTGAGACAATCATGTGGTTCTTGTCTTTGGTTCTGTTTATATGCTGGATTACGTTTATTGATTTGCGAATGTTGAACCAGCCTTGCATCCCAGGGATGAAGCCCACTTGATCATGGTGGATAAGCTTTTTGATGTGCTGCTGAATCCGGTTTGCCAGTATTTTATTGAGGATTTTTGCATCAATGTTCATCAGGGATATTGGTCTAAAATTCTCTTTTTTTGTTGTGTCTCTGCCAGGCTTTGGTATCAGGATGATGTTGGCCTCATAAAATGAGTTAGGGAGGATTCCCTCTTTTTCTATTGATTGGAATAGTTTCAGAAGGAATGGTACCAGCTCCTCCTTGTGCCTCTGGTAGAATTCAGCTGTGAATCCATCTGGTCCTGGACTTTTTTTGGTGGGTAGGCTATTAATTGTTGCCTCAATTTCAGAGCCTGCTATTGGTCTATTCAGGGATTCAACTTCTTCCTGGTTTAGCCTTGGGAGAGTGTAAGTGTCCAGGAAATTATCCATTTCTTCTAGATTTTCTAGTTGATTTGCGTAGAGGCGTTTATAGTATTCTCTGATGGTAGTTTGTATTTCTGTGGGGTCAGTGGTGATATCCCCTTTATCATTTTTTATTGCATCTATTTGATTCCTCTCTCTTTTTTTCTTTATTAGCCTTGCTAGCGGTCTGTCAATTTTGTTGATCTTTTCAAAAAACCAACTCCTGGATTCATTGATTTTTTGGAGGGTTTTTTGTGTCTCTATCTCCTTCAGTTCTGCTCTGATCTTAGTTATTTCTTGCCTTCTGCTAGCTTTTGAATGTGATTGCTCTTGCCTCTCTAGTTCTTTTAATTGTGATGTTAGAGTGTCAATTTTAGATCTTTCCTGCTTTCTCTTGTGGGCATTTAGTGCTATAAATTTCCCTCTACACACTGCTTTAAATGTGTCCCAGAGATTCTGGTATGTTGTATCTTTGTTCTCATTGGTTTCAAAGAACATCTTTATTTCCGCTTTCATTTCGTTATGTACCCAGTAGTCATTCAGGAGCAGGTTGTTCAGTTTCCATGTAGTTGAGCGGTTTTGATTGAGTTTCTTAGTCCTGAGTTCTAGTTTGATTGCACTGTGGTCTGAGAGACAGTTTGTTATAATTTCTGTTCTTTTACATTTGCTGAGGAGTACTTTACTTCCAATTATGTGGTCAATTTTGGAATAAGTGCGATGTGGTGCTGAGAAGTATGTATATTCTGTTGATTTGGGGTGGAGAGTTCTATAGATGTCTATTAGGTCCGCTTGGTGCAGAGATGAGTTCAATTCCTGGATATCCTTGTTAACTTTCTGTCTCGTTGATCTGTCTAATGTTGACAGCGGAGTGTTGAAGTCCCCCATTATTATTGTATGGGAGTCTAAGTCTCTTTGTAAGTCTCTAAGGACTTGCTTTATGAATCTGGGTGCTCCTGTATTGGGTGCATATATATTTAGGAGAGTTAGCTCTTCCTGTTGAATTGATCCCTTTACCATTATGTAATGGCCTTCTTTGTCTCTTTTGATCTTTGATGGTTTAAAGTCTGTTTTATCAGAGACTAGGATTGCAACCCCTGCTTTTTTTTGTTCTCCATTTGCTTGGTAGATCTTCCTCCATCCCTTTATTTTGAGCCTATGTATGTCTCTGCATGTGAGATGGGTCTCCTGAATACAGCAGACTGATGGGTCTTGACTCTTTATCCAGTTTGCCAGTCTGTGTCTTTTAATTGGAGCATTTAGTCCATTAACATTTAAGGTTAATATTGTTATGTGTGAACTTGATCCTGCCATTATGATATTAACTGGTTATTTTGCTCGTTAGTTGATGCAGTTTCTTCCTAGCCTCGATGGTCTTTACATTTTGCCAAGTTTTTGCAATGGCTGGTACCGGTTGTTCCTTTCCATGTTTAGGGCTTCCTTCAGGGTCTCTTGTAAGGCAGGCCTGGTGGTGACAAAATCTCTAAGCATTTGCTTATCTGTAAAGGATTTTATTTCTCCTTCACTTATGAAACTTAGTTTGGCTGGATATGAAATTCTGGGTTTAAAATTCTTTTCTTTAAGAACGTTGAATATTGGCCCCCACTCTCTTCTGGCTTGTAGAGTTTCTGCCGAGAGATCTGCTGTTAGTCTGATGGGCTTCCCTTTGTGGGTGACCCGACCTTTCTCTCTGGCTGCCCTTAAGATTTTTTCCTTCATTTCAACTTTGGTGAATCTGGCAATTATGTGTCTTGGAGTTGCTCTTCTGGAGGAGTATCTTTGTGGCGTTCTCTGTATTTCCTGAATTTGAATGTTGTCCTGCCCTACTAGGTTGGGGAAGTTCTCCTGGATGATATCCTGAAGAGTGTTTTCCAACTTGGTTCCATTTTCCCCCTCACTTTCAGGCACCCCAATCAGACGTAGATTTGGTCTTTTTACGTAATCCCATACTTCTTGCAGGCTTTGCTCATTTCTTTTTCTTCTTTTTTCTTTTGGTTTCTCTTCTCGCTTCATTTCATTCATTTGATCTTCAATCGCTGATACTCTTTCTTCCAGTTGATCGAGTCGGTTACTGAAGCTTGTGCATTTGTCACGTATTTCTCGTGTCATGGTTTTCATCTCTGTCATTTCGTTTATGATCTTCTCTGCATTAATGAGTCTAGCTGTCAATTCTTCCACTCTTTTTTCAAGATTTTTAGTTTCTTTGCGCTGGGTACGTAATTCCTCCTTTAGCTCTGAGAAGTTTGATGGACTGAAGCCTTCTTCTCTCCTCTCGTCCAAGTCATTCTCTGACCAGCTTTGATCCGTTGCTGGTGATGGGCTGCGCTCCTTTGCAGGGGGAGATGCGCTCTTATTTTTTGAATTTCCAGCTTTTCTGCCCTGCTTCTTCCCCATCTTTGTGGTTTTATCTGTCTCTGGTCTTTGATGGTGGTGACGAACTGATGGGGTTTTGGTATAGGTGTCCTTCCTGTTTGATAGTTTTCCTTCTGACAGTCAGAAGGACTCTCTGTTGGTCTGTTGGAGATTGCTTGAGGTCCACTCCAGACCCTGTTTGCCTGGGTATCAGCAGCAGAGGTTGCCGAAGATAGAATATTGCTGAACAGCGAGTGTACCTGTCTGATTCTTCCTTTGGAAGTGTCCTCTCAGGGGTGTACTCCACCCTGTGAGGTGTGGGGTGTCAGACTGCCCCTAGTGGGGGATTTCTCCCAGCTAGGCTACTCAGGGGTCAGGGACACACCTGAGTAGGCAGTCTGTCCGTTCTCAGATCTCAACCTCCGCGTTGGGAGATCCGCGGCTCTCCCCAAAGCTGTCAGACAGAGTCGTTCGCGTCTGCACCGGCTCCCGCTACTTCCCCTGTTGGTCTTCAGCTGTGCGCTGTCCCCAGAGGTGGAGACTACAGAGACAGGCAGGCTTCCTTGAGCTGCTGTGAGCTCCACCCAGTTCGAGCTTCCCAGCGGCTTTGTTTACCTACTTAAGCCTCAGCAATGGCGGGTGCCCCTCCCCCAGCCTCGCTGCTGCCTTGCGGATAGATCGCGGCAGACTGCTGTGTTAGCAGTGAGGGAGGCTTCGTGGGCGTGGGACCCTCCCGGCCAGGTGTGGGATATATTCTCCTGGAATGCCTGTATGCTTACAGCGCAGTATTGGGGTGGGAGTTACCCGATTTTCCAGGTGTTGTGTGTCTCAGTTCCCCTGGCTAGGAAAACGGATCCCCTTCCCCCTTGCGCTTCCAGGTGAGGCGATGCCTCGCCCTGCTTCAGCTCTCGCTGGTCAGGCTGCAGCAGCTGACCAGCACCGATTGTCCGGCACTCCCTAGTGAGATGACCCCAGTACCTCAGTTGAAAATGCAGAAATCACCGGTCTTCTGTGTCGCTCGCGCTGGGAGTTGGAGACTGGAGTTGTTCCTATTCGGCCATCTTGCTCCGCCCCCAACGCACCTACTTTCTTAAGGATTTAAGACTACTAAAAAGAGCAAACATATTTAATACTTTAAAAGATCTTAAAATGGAATTAATTCAAGGTAAGAAGAAAATACTCCAAAAAACTTTATGTGGCTAGAGTTTATAAATTTCCCTATTCTATAAATTATCACACTAAGGCAGAGTGTGCTTAAATAATCTTCCCAATGTCACCCAGCTAGGAAATATTGAAGAGAGGGTACCAAGTCAGATAGTCTGAATTTCTAAAAGCATAATGTTAGTTACCAAACCAACTCAAAGGGAGGACTATCATTCAACAGACATGGGGGTTGAATTACAGATCAGGCAACTTTCTCTATCATTGACTTTCACAAGGATATGCAGAAGAAAGAACATATGTGTTAAGCATCAGAACTATCTGCAGGCCTAGTGGTGCTAAGGTGACAGAAATACAGAATGTTGCTCTTTTTTGTTTGCTCGTTTCGGTTTTCTTCAAAAATATATGTTTCTTTGAAGGTTATCTTAGTTTTATTATTTTTTGCGGGGGGGAAGAAAGCATCAGCAAAATTACTAGGAATGCTTAAAACTTTCAGACTTGCAGCCAATTATTTTTATAAAAAAGATTCAAAGAGAATCCAATTCTTATATGTCAAATGAAAAGACAATTCAAACTTAAATGAACATAATCTGGGAATGACCCTTACTTGGTTATGAATATTATCAAATATTGCTGCTTCAAAGACATCATGTTCTGACATGAATAGCATATTTATTTGTCTTACAAATAAACAACTTTATTCATAACATTTAGAAGGTTGTTTCTTCTTTTGCTTTCTATTGTGGCAAACCCTAAAGCTGTGTGCATGTCTACAAGAGATGTAGACAAGATTGAAACTAATTTAGCTTTTTTATCTCCATAGGCATTTTAAAGAGAGACTCCATCAGTCAAAACATTACATTCTTTCTGCTTTGTTCAAGCCACGATGCTTATAATAAACCTATCCTCCAGCTATTTTCCATGTTCGTACTGTACCCACTGTTACTGATTATATATAATGGCACGCCGATGCCTATATTTAACCCTCCCACAGTTCATTGTTAAAATTAGTCATTATGGAGCAGATCACATCTTATCTTTGTATGTTTAAAGCTTGCTGAACAAAGACAGCAGGCTAGTCCTAAATGTTATATGACAAGAAAAGCATGGTTTAAAGCAATAATGTCCCAATTATGTTTAATCTAAGAAGAAAAAATAAGGATGCCTGAACAAGGTGTACGTGCCTTTTTGTAAAACTGTCAAAAGCCTTGTCATTTTTTTTCCTTAGAATTACAAAAACATTGCTGTGGCTTAGTTCTTTTGACAGAAGCTTTGATTGCAAGCTTTGATTTGCAAGCTATTGCTCTTAAAATGAGGAAGAGAAGAAATAACATTAGAAAATTATAAAAGAATAATATGAAATAGAAAAGGAAAACCGATACTAATTTGTAAAAGTATTCCACCAGTTTGTTTTCTTTTTAGTGCGTAGCAAAGGTGTGGTGGAAATATAATGGTAGAAGAGAGCACATAGTTTTAAGTAAATAAACGTATTCCCTCCATATAAAGAAAATGGGTGTGGTCATTACTTGGATATATGAACCTGGCAAGGCTATAGTGTCCATTTATTCATTCAAACACTCATTTGGTCTTGCTTTGAGGTATTCTGTAGAATATGATTAACTTCCACAATCAATTGACTTAAATAAAGGGGATTGTCTGGATAATGTGTGCGGGTCTCACCCAATTGTTAAAGGCCTGGAGAAAAAAACTTAGGCTCCCTGAGAAAGAAGAATTTCTGCAATATCAGCTGATTTAGAGTGTCCAGACTACCGTAGTGATCTACAGATTTTGAACCTGCCACCCTTCACAAGACAAACAAAATCAATCACTTTCTCTATACATATACGTATACACACATACACATATACATATATATGACATATACACACACATCCCCATACCTATGATATGTATATATGTACATGTGTATATATATGTCTATATATGTGTATTTATATGTGTAAAAACATATATATTTATGTACACACACATATGTATGAGTGTGTGTATGTGTTATATATATGTATGTCTATATATGTATATATTTTTTACTATACATATTCCCTTTAAATATATAAGTATATGTATATATATTAGATTATAAAATGATGACTTCATCCACTCTACCTTACAGTGAAAAGTGTCTGGCATATAATAGGAACCCAGTAACAATTACTTTTCTTCCTTATGTAATTTCATATATCATATGGTTCACAATCACTGTTTTGCACGTGAATACATTTTACATCATTATAAGATATAAGCCATATGTAATATTAAAACAAATCAGTTTTTAAAATGAATACATTGCATTCTAAAACGTTAAAGTTCTTTTATGATGTTGATACGCCCTGCAAATTACTTAAGTAAAAATATTACAAATACTAAGGTAAAATTATGACAATTAACATTTCAGTCTAATTTTCGTATAGAGTTAACAGTAAAATTGAAGAAAATAGAATGGCTAGATTTATTCACTGTTGAGGATTGGGAAGGCAAGAGGTCTTTGACTGACAGATCAGCATAATGCTATTGCTACATCCATTTCTTTCCAAATAAATAAGTTAAAATGTTTCTATTAAAAAGATATATCTCGTTTTACTGGTCTCAGTAACTTCACCCTTAGCCTAGTGCAGTAATCAAGAGAGTAGTCTCAGACGGCTGTGCTTGAGAAAATCTTGTAGGACTTTGTGCAAATCGACTTGAATGTACCATTACTCTCCACCCCCAGCGTCTCTCCATATTAGGATCCTCATGTAAAAAATGAGGATAATAACATCCTTCCTCGTTGAGTTATTGAGTGTATTTAATGGCTTAATACGCAAAGATTCTAAGAATAGTGTCTTGCACATAATATCTTTCAAAATATATTAGCATATTTTTGCTAAAATGATATAATGGAACATAATTACATGGGGCTTACTTTTATCAAATATAAATATTTAAATAAGACTTATAATGAAGAAGGCAATGTAATTTTTTTTCCTATGTCATGTATACACTTAGCTGTTTTATGGTTTGACATCACAGGTCAAGAATCTGTTATTTTCAGCATTCCTAATGGTTTATGGAAAGATGTAAATATCTTTAACTCCAAAAGCTGGTAAAGATAAGATCCTGAACATGTGACTACAGATGCCAAAGGGAACACTGGCAGCTTCTCTGCTGAAAAGCTCCTCAATGTCTCCTACAGCCTTTGCTTTGCCACTATGCCACAGGGAAACTGGGATGAGGGAAGGTACAGGGAGTTATTTTGAACTGTAGTGAATTTTGATCAACCAAAATTCTCAAGATAATTCCTTTTTCTCTTGTCAGAATAGTAACATCTAAGCTTCCTCCAGTAAGTGGATTTTGTTTTTATCCTACCTGTGTCTGAAAGAAAAAATAGCCCCTCCCCAAACAGTATGGCAATTCCTCAAGGATCTAGAACTAGATGTACCATATGACCCAGCCATCCCATTACTGGGTATATACCCAAAGGATTATAAATCATGCTGCTATAAAGACATATGCACACGCATGTTTATTGCGGCACTATTCACAATAGCAAAGACTTGGAATCAACCCAAATGTCCATCTGTGACAGACTGGATTAAGAAAATGTGGCACATATACACTATGGAATACTATGCAGCCATAAAAAAGGATGAGTTTGCGTCCTTTGTAGGGGCATGGATGCAGCTGGAAACCATCATTCTTAGCAAACTATCACAAGAAGAGAAAACCAAACACCGCATGTTCTCACTCATAGGTGGGAACTGAACAATGAGATCACTTGGACTCGGGAAGGGGAACATCACACACTGGGGCCTATCATGGGGAAGGGGGAGTGGGGAGGGATTGCATTGGGAGTTATACTTGATATAAATGATGAATTGATGGGTGCTGACGAGTTGATGGGTGCAGCACACCAACATGGCACAAGTATACATATGTAACAAACCTGCACGTTATGCACATGTACCCTAGAACTTAAAGTATAATAATAAAAAAAAAAAGAAATCAACAAATCAATACTGAATAAAAAAATAGCCCCTCCCCCAGATATCCACATCAAATTCATAAAACCTGTGAATGTGTCTTGTAAGGTGAAAGGCGTGATTAGGTTAAAAGTCCGAGGAGAGAGCTACTTTGGGAAGCTGAGGCGGGCAAATCACTTCAGTCCAGGGGTGTGAGATCAGCCTGAGCAATACGGTGAACTCCCATCTCTATAAAAAATACAAAAGTTAGCTAGGCATGACAGCTGGCACCTGTAAACCCAACTACTCAGGAGGCTGAGGTAGGAGGATACTTCACCCTGGGAGGGGGAGGTTGCAGGTTGCAATGAACCGAGATTGTGCCATTGCATTCCAGTCTGAGTGACAGAGTGAGACCCTCTCTCAAACAGAAATTAATAGGCCGGGCACAGTGGCTCACACCTATAATAAGTAGGGCAGATCACTTGAGTCTGGGAGTTTGAGACCAGCCTGGCCAACATTGTGAAACCTCGTCTCTACTAAAAAAACAAAAATTAGCTGGGCATGGTGGTGGGCACCTGTAATCCCAGCTACTCAGGAGGCTGAGGCAGGAGAATTGTGTGAACCTGGGAGGCAGAGCTTGCAGTGAGCTGAGATCGTGCCACTGCACTCCAGTCTGGGTGACAGAGCAAGACTTCGTCTCAAAAAAGAAAATTAAAAAAAAAAAAAAAGAAAAGAAAATGAACTAAACAGAAAGAGCTAGATCCTAGATTATCCTAGATTATCGAGATAGATCCTAAGTGACATCACAAATGTGCTTATAAGAGAAAGGCAAAGGGTGATTTCATGCAGACACACACAGAGAAGGCAATGTGAAGATGGTGTCAGAGATTGGAGTGATGAGGCTACAAGCCCAAGAATGCCTCCAGGGCAACCACTAGAATCTAAAAAAAAGCAAAAACTAAATAAAAAACAAACAAACAGAGAAACAAAAAATCAGATTCTTGCCTGGATTAGCCAGAGGGAAGCTGGGCATGCTGGATTTCATAGCCTCCAGAACTGTAAGACAATACATTTCTGTTGTTTTAATGACCAAATTTGTGGTAATAAGTTAGAGCACAGTTAGGAAACTAATAAAATACCTTATGACTTTGCCAGTTAAGAATGTTTAACAAGAAAGAAAAAGATCTCCATTGTGCTAGGCTCTTGATGTGGTTTGACTCTGTATCTCCACCCAAATCTTATATCCCCAGTGTTGGAGAAGGGACCTGGTGGGAGGTGATTGGATCATGGGGGCCAACTTCCCCCTTGCTGCTCTTTTGTGAGTGAGTTCGGACAAGATTTGGTTGTTTGAAAGTGTGCAGTGGCTGGTTGCAGCAGTCCATGCCTGTCATCCCACCATTTTGGGAGGCTGAAGTGGGTGAATTACTGAGCAACATGGCAAAACCCCGTCGCTACAAATACAAAAAATTAGCCAGTTACAGTGGCATGCACCTGTGGTCCCAGCTAGTCAGGAAGCTGAGGGGGGAGGATTGATCGCTTTAGCACAAAAGTTTGAGGCTTCAGTAGGCTGTGATTGCACCACTGCACTCCAGCCTTGTTGACAGAGCAAGACCCTGTCTCAGTAAATAAATAAATAAATAAATAAATAAATAAATAAATAAAACAAGTGTGTAGCACATCCCCCTTCTCCCTCTTTCTCCCCTACTGGCCATGTGAAGACGTGCCCACTTCCTACTCACCTTCCACTATGATTTTTAGTTTCCTGAGGCCTTCTCAGAAGCAGAAGCCCCATACCACCTGCAGAACCAGGAATCAATTACACTTTTTTTCTTTATAAATTACCCATTCTCAAGTATGTCTTTATAGAAGTGTGAGAATGGGCTAATAAAGCTCTATAATTGAGGCAAATATCTTGATCAAGCATGGGTATCAAGATTATAATCTAAATTAAAGCACTCCATCTATCTCCAACATCATGGTATAAAATGAAATATTCTGAACACTATTATGCTTTATTAATAACTTAATAATTCAGAGGTGCTGGCACTTTTCACTCCTCCCATGAAAAGAAGAAGTAAACATGTGAAGGTGCAATACTTGCTCTTGGTATAGAAGGCTGCTTTTACAGAATTCTTACAGTCCATAAACAGTGGTCAAGATAAAGCACACATACTCATCCAAAGACCCTTGTCCACCAATGAATTAAAATAAACGAGTCTGAGTATTGCTCTGAGTATAAAGCAACACCAACCCTAAGCCTTCTACCACCACAGGGTCAAGACAGGGCCTGTGCACTGAGGTAAAACTTAACTGGATCTTTTGCCTCCATCATCAAATGAGAAGGAGGAGTCCCAGAAAACAATCTTCCCTGCCCCCAACACATAAACCTTGCCACTACTGTCAGTCTTGAAGTCACTAGAATTCATTTGTCTTTTATCTCAGGTCATAACAAGTTCTGGTACCTCTTGCGTTGCTATTTGCATAATGCTCTCTGCAACCCCTGTTCTCTCTCCTTTTCCCACCCCTCCCCAGCTCTTGAAACACTACCTCACTAAACATGTCATGTGTTTATTACGTTCTTTATTTCATATTCTTCACACTAGAATATATACTCTACAAAGGAAGTAATCTTCAATCATTTTGTTTACCGATGTATTCTCCAAGTCCCTAGAACTGTTCCTGTCTCCTAGTTAAGGCGAAATAAATATTTGTAAGATGAAGAAATTAGTGAATGGAGGACTTAGCTTTCTGGTCACTTTAATTTTTCTTCTCATGAGAACATAATGCTAAATTTTAAATATAATGACATGTACTTATAATTAGATGTTCCCCCCTAGGTAACTGTGGGACCTAGAAAGAATAATAGCTTTAATTTCTTTGTTTTCATAGTACTATAATAATTAGCTTATTGTAGATTTCAATGAGAATTTAAATAATTTTAATGCTAAAATAAATTATATTAATATAGGGTATGTTTTATCTTTATTGGGGGTTGGAGAACAATAGCAAAGAAAAAGGAAAAAAGATATTTAATAAACAATAGTCATGCCAGCTAATAAAAAACTACCAAGTTTCAGGATGTCTCTTTTCATACTTCAGTATTATATGAGAAATAAGGATCTTGCTCTTATTTCTCAGATCATAATTTTAGCTTTCTGTCTTACACACACACACACACACACACACATACACAACTAAAAACTTAATTCCATTAGAACTTGTCCATACTTTGCTATTCAGCTATCATTTTCCATGTATGTAGAACAGATTGTAGTTGTTAAGAAATTTCCAGTAGCAGGAAGCAGCACTATTTTAAAGTCAACTCTTTATGTCCTGTAAAGGAACAGCCCAGTATTCCTTCTTGACAGTTATATCTGAATACACAGCTTGGTTCTTCATGGCAAGAGGCCACCTTCTCCATTAACAACACCAAATAAACACCTAGATGAAGTGTTTTCATTTGAAAATCTCAGTCAGTATTTTGTTGTCTTCTCTTTCCAAGTTTGAGATTTTATCTCCACATCTGTGCAGTTCTCCTCAGTCACTTGAAATTCTAATGAATCATGATAAAAACAGAGATTAGAACAACTTGACAAGTTGATGCTCGGCAAATAACTTTCTGGGCAAGTAACAGTGGTCATCACCCCCACTGGTAGAGGAGCGATAGTGAAGAGTGCTTGAGTTATTTTACAGTTCCCTTCCACATTTCTGATGCTGCTGTCTCCATTAATTCTCCTGTTGTATTTGCTAATCATTTCATTAGAATTTTTCAAATACGTTATCATTATTCTTTTTCATGGATGACAGACGGTTTTTCAGGGACATTTTATTTGTACAACAGGAAAGAAACAAATTTCATCAGATGAAAAAGCCAAAAAAAAAAAAAATACAAACTCATGGATCTTGTAATCTCCCCCTCTATTTTTATTTGTTGATGGGCACAAAGAAAGAAAATATATCTCTGTCAAGCAAACTTTCCATCATAATTAAACCTTTAAGCTGCCCTCTCACAGTGAATAGACACTGACACGCAAGACAGCAAGCAGTACCCACAATCCTCCCTGACTCAATGGCTTACTGGATGACTTCCAGTGGACTCAAAGTAGGCCCTGAGATATTATCTCCAGGTTACCATCCTTTTATGTTGTTTGTACTGAGGATCTCCAATTCTGATCTGATAATTTCTTTAGCAAAATACAATATATTTTTATTTTCACCCCTTGCCATAGCTCCATCTCTAAGGAATTTCAAGAGTTCTAAAGGCAAAGAGATGGTCATACACTCATGCCTCACTGCTACTTCCACTCTTCTTTTTAGCTGAGTCCCTACATTCCCATTGAAAATCTACTAAATCTTTACTTATATCTTGTTTTTTAATGCATCCTTAAAAAAAATCTGGTAAGTATTTTTTCTAATAAATATATTTAATGTATAACTTTCTAGGAAAATGAAATTTTTACTGCAGAGAAAACATATTTACATGACATATTAGGCCTTAATTCAGCCATATTTCTCATTGCATTATTCATGTATACTTCAAATTACAGCTATATTTTTCTCCAACAACATGATATGCTGAGCTTCAGATGTGAAAATTAATTAGTTAATGTAACAGATAATTACTGAGTGTCTACCATTCTGTAACCTCTGTTCTGGCCCCTTAGTATATGTGATTGTAACAAAAGGGTAAAGATACCTACTCTAATAGAATTTACCTGTTAGAGAGGAGAGACAGAAAATTTTACATACATGTAATTTTGAAGTGCTGTTGAAAGTGCCATAAAAATAAAATCAACAAGATGAAAGATACAAGGATACAGGCCTTGGTAGAGATCAGGCTATGGGAGTGGAAGAATGCAATTTTATACGTATTTGCTAAGACAGACCTCAATGAGATGGAATTTGATTGAAGGGGCAGGGGATTAAGTCTGTGGGTGTTTGTGTCCATATTTTAATTTTAGCTTATTTGTGCCTTTACATTTAAAGAGGGTTTCTTACATACAGTTTCATATTGCTCTCTTACCCAGTCTGATAATCTCTGCCTTTTAATTGGGGTATTCAGAAAATATTGTTTAACAGAACTTTCTGGATTGATGGAAATATTCTATTTTGCCCTGTGTTACTGCATGATAGCCACTGGCCACAGGTCACTGTTGAAAACTTCAAATGTGGCTAATATGGATGAGGACTTGAATTTTTAATTATTTAAAAATTTCAATGATTTTAAATTGAAATAGCCACATAAGGCTAATGGCTACCATGTTGGACAAAACATGAGGCCTTTTAAGTTCTACGAAATTATGAATGTTTTCATTTTCATCTGCCATTTCACTATTTGTTTTCTATTTGCCTCTAGTGTTCTTTGATACATTTTCTATTTTAAATTTTTTAAAGCACACTATTATACATATTTTTTTTTTTTGTGAAAGAGTCTCTCTGTCACCCAGGTTGGAGTGCAGTGGCACAATCATGGCTCACTGCAATCTCCACCTTCCGGGTTCAAGCAATTTTCATGCCTCAGCCTCCCAAGTAAGCTGGGATTACAGGTGCATGCCACCACACCCAGCTAATTTTTGTATTTTTAGTAGAGACAGGGTTTCGCCATGTTGGCCAGGCTGGTCTTGAACTCCTGACCTCAAGTGATATGCCTGCTTTGGCCTCCCATAGTGCTGAGATTATAGATGTGAGCCAACATGTCTAGCCCCATTAAAAATGTTTAATTCCACTAGTGCTACAAAATCACAAAATCTAGGAAAATAAACTTTAAACAATCTGCCTAACACAATTCTACAGCACTTTTTCTAATGTTTTATTCCTGAATGCTCTTCAATCTCATTTTCAGTTGATGTTTATTTTTAATACTATGATCTGTAGAAGAAAAGTAACTTAGTATTTCCTTTAGCATAGTTGATTGAAGTTTGTTTTTATTCTAAATAGTTGGGATAGGTGAAATGTGTGACTTACTGACATACTTCCAGTTTTTAGGAATGGAGCAGGTTTGCAGTTCACCCGTACAAAATTCTAATCATTGTAATGAGATTTCATAAAAAAAAAAGAAAGAAGATAAATATGTATACACACACACACACACACACACACACACACACACATACACATACATGGTGTTATAATGGCATATACCATTATTATTGAACATTGACCTGACAGAACAGAGCGGGTTTTTTGTTTTTAGAGACTAGGCTTTGTTCTGTCACCCAGGGTGGGGTGCAGTAGTGACATCTTGTCTTACTGAAGCCTCAACCTCCTGGGCTCAACCTCCTGCCTCAGCTTCCTGAGTAGCTGAGACTACATGCCCAGCTGGTGGCTCATGTCACCATGCCTGACTAATTAAAAAAATGTAGAGATGGAGACTTGCTATATTATCCATGCTGAGAATGGAGTTGTTTTAAATCATCAGCCTTTGACAAGGTTCCAAATTCTTGCAGTTTTGTAGCTAGAAGAATTCTCCACAGATTAGTGCTGGTTTTATACATTTTAAACACCGTTTTCCCTCTATTATTGACATATTTCCACTTGCGATGACAGTGCAAAAGAACCCATTTGTGTCACCCTCCAACCTGTATCCCTTACTTACTCAATGCAATGCTAATTGAGTTGGTGCAATGTGTGGTATTAGTAGTAATACCTTGGTTCTCAAAAATGCAATAGGTTCCCTTATGGGATGAGAGGATACTGTCAATGAAGTCAGAGTGAGAAGACACTGCAGTTTTACCCAATATTGTATAATTATTATACTTTTATTATAGATTTTATGTAACCATATGATCATTTTAACACATGCTAGTGTCCCTCTCATAGGACTGAAGGGACACGTACAAGTGAGGGGCTCTGAATTTTAAACTTCATTAACTTCTGCTTTTAAGAATGGACCAGAGTTTTTTCTTATGATTTAGTTTGGATTTTTAGAAACATGGCCAGAAATGAGTATCCTTGTGCAAGATATTTGTAAGTGCTGTCTGGATACAAGGAGCAGAAGAAGTAGGATAGAAAAGATGCACATATCTAAGCAAGAATGTGGTCTTACTTGCCTGAATCAACCCATGGGCAGCTCTAGTGCACGAAGTACACCCTGAATTTGTCCATTTTTCTATCCTTCGTGCATTCATCGACAGTCATCTGACCCAGTGACAGTGAGTTGTTGGCTGCATTCTCTGAGAAAGGTGGATAACTGATGGGTGAAGCAGGTTCTCTTTCCGGTTATCCCTTTTGATTTCACTCTGTAAAAACGTCACTGTGAACAACCAACGATTAAGGAGTGTAGAGTTATTTGTTCGCTTATTTTGGGCACAGTATATGAATATATAATTTGGAATATTTCTGATTTCTGCAATAGAGAGGTGTCCATTCTTCCTTATTTATTTAAAATATGTATTCATATTACTACTAACTCATAGATGTTAATTTATATGACTTGGTGTATAATTGAACATTATTTATTTTTATGATTGAATTGTTCCAATTTTGGACACTGGGGGCTCTGTCAGTTGGTTTCTGTGTCCTGTTGATATAACTTTATCCATTTTATTTTGAGTAAGTCTTACTTTATGTCACTATAAAATGCTCATCTTGTACAGTCTTGCCCCATCCTAGATTAAGCCGTTTCTCCAAGAATCCCTGGTTCCAAAGCTATATAGCTATAGCTTTGAAATGGGAGAAGCTTTGAATGATCTGTGTGGTAAAGTGTTAGAATTGGAAGCAATTAAACTAATTGTGAGCTTAATATAGATACAGATAAGTACATATAGAAATATTTATGCACGCATGTATATAGAAGGGTTATACACATATATGTTCTAGCTCTGCCATCTGAGAAGGGCTAGAAGCAATAAGCATATTTACTGCAAAATTATTGTAATGTACCATATTGGTATTATGTATAATACCATAATAATTATATATTATACCACAATATATATATAACACCATAAATAGTGTTACTGGGAATTAATTACATGTGTATGTATGTTGTTGGTATATATGTATACACACATAATTAATTCCCAATACCATGATGTGGCTTCTCCATTGCCTTTGAGGACCGCTTTGCTCTCATAAACATGTCTGATCTGTTTTCAAAGTTATACTATCCCCCAACTATCAGTTTAAAATATTTTTTTCCTGAACAGTACACATACTCAGAGACTCCAGTGATAAATGATGGAAATTTCTACCTAGCCACATCCAGCACCTTTAGTGTTTGGAGGGCTATTACAGCTAGGCTCAAGTGCGTCAATGGTTTATATGCCATGGCATTTAGTGTATCTTGACTCAGTTCTACTTTTCAAGTAGGCAGACACTGTATCAAAAGAGTAGGATAATTTTTTAACAATGAAATTAATTTTTTAAAACAATTTTCTGGTAGAAAAAATGTTCTCCAACTCCTCAATTGAACTGTGTTTACCTTTGTTTCTAGTTGTGTCTGGTACACTAATATGGAACGGCATACATTTATTAATCTTTTAATAAATATATATTTATGTCCTTACTGTCAGCATGAACCATTACTAGGGAGAGAGAGAGAGAGAGCATGTGTGTGTGTGTGTGTGTGTGTGTGTGTATAGAAAGAAAAAACTGAGATGCAATGAGTGTCATCATCCTTATCCTTGCATTATTTTCTGCTTTTCTGCAGAAGGTTTCCTTTTCCTTTATGCTTACGTATTTGGGAATGTGTTAATTTTGCATCGCTCTGAACATTTTTAGGTCGTAATACTAGCATTTTTAATATTACCGCTGGAAGGCATAAAAGTGTGTCCTTGCAATGACAAAATACATTGAGAAGCAATTTACATCCTAAGTAATTGTGGCTGAATGAAAATGGAGATTGAAAGAAAGGTATATCAGATTTTTTTTCTTTAATTGGGTAAATTTCCAGTAATTTATTTTATTTCTTGATAAAAAGAATGTTTTCCTTGCCAAGCAAATATGACAGTGTGAAAGATCCAATTTATTGAAAGAAGTTCATGTAATAGCTGCACAGAGAGTGTTGGTCTCCATCCATTTCAGCACTTTTCTATGACCAGTTCCCCTCGTGCCCTTCTCTTCTCTGTACATAAACAACACTGGTACATAGAGTGCATATAAATGTTATATATTAAACTAAGGCTGATTAATAGAAGTACTGGACACATCAACTGTATATACTATTTTAAGCTGTCTCAAAACTTTTTCTAACTTATACTAAATAATTTAATGTCAAAATTAATTATCACATAGAAGCAGCTTCCTGCTCTAAGCTAGCAGTTAAAAACAGTGCTTTATTTATTTATTTATTTATTATTTATTTTTGCAAAGAGATTTAAGGAATTGCTAATACTAATATTTGGGTATTTTTCACTTTAATATCTAGGGCAAGCAATCATCTATTTTAAACAACCAGTACAATATCTATTCAGCAGTTCATATTTTCATTAAAATATCTTTTACCAGATTTGTTTATGGTACCATTTTAAAATTTTGCTGATAGTAATAACTGGGATTGTATTAAACTTACTGTGACATAACTGTTCAGAACATCAAGTTTACTCAAAGATTTTTGGGAGAAACACTGAACATTAAAACAAAGAAGGACAGAGAGTACATTCGCATAAATGTTAAGAATGAATTATGAAGATCTAAGTATGTTTTGACTTTGCACTCTAAGCAGGTGAAGTAGACCATATTGTGCTGTGCTAGCTTTCCATTTCCCCTCCTTACTGCTGAGGGTGCATTCCTGGAACATGTTTGAGGAGCTCTATAGAGGAATGGTCAATTTAAGAAAGCATATTGCAAGCAATATAGCAAGCAAAATGCACCACTTGGTGAATACAGGCCTAGGCAGCGTGGTTGGTTTATATACAAGTACTGAGTTTAAATATTTCAGACTATGGCCCCAGGGAAGTGTGGTTTGTCAGTGGATGATTTGCAGCATGAATCTACCCAGGGTATTTTTATCTACCAAAAAAATATTAAAACACCTATGAGCTAGAAATGAAAAGTAAATCACACACATACACTGTGCTTATACACGAAGAATTTCATTTAATCTAATAATACTGTTCATAGAACCCATGCTGACAAGTATTAGGTTGATGTAAAATAACTGCGGTTTTTGCCATTGAAAGTAATGGCAAAAACCACAATTACTTTTACATCAACCTAATACAATATAAATAAATCTAGAATATAGCTACATTCCTATTAAGAAGTAAAACTTTTGTTAAAAAAGACCTCATTTCCAAATTAATTTTAATATTCATTCTGTACTTTGATTTTTCTAAAATATATATTCTGTATAAAAATTCTACATATTTCTATGTACAGTGCATAAGGAAATAGATTATTTCAAAGATCATTTGTTTGCATAGAAAATAATAATATTAAAGATGTAACAAGAAAATACTACTCTAAATGTATGAAAAAGGAAAACTCATGAATAAGGTATTTCTCTTAATGTAGAGTTTGCAGAAATACCTATCAACTCCAGTTTCCAAATGTCTATTACTTACTGCTTCTGAATAATTATTCATTAATATTTTTATATTGTTCCTGTTTTAAAAATAATTTTGACAGGCCCTCTGCCTTTTTTTAAAGGCTATTCCATCTTTGGGGAGTTCTTTTGCCAAAGTCTTCCACGGAAAACAATGTTAGGAAGAATTTGTGGAGAAGATACTGAATGTATAGATCTCTGTAACACACCGATGATTTTGCTGTATCCTTCTCTTCTCTGGAATGTAGAGTAAGTAGGAAAGAATCTACTCTTTTCACGTCTTTTGATGTAAACACTCTGATTTAATTGCCTCTAATTGGACATTTCAGTCAGATTACAATTTCAGTTTCCTAAATCATCTTCAGCATCTATGACATGACATGCAGAAGTAAAAAGTTATCAGATTTAGTGCTATTTTATTGTTAGAAATAGCTTTCAGAAGTACATCAGTCAAGTGTGTATTTCTGCGTGAATATGTGTGTGTCTCCATTCCAAAGGCTTAAGAAAGTTGTTACTTCCAATTAAGTAGAAAAACGTGAAAAGACATGGTTATAATTAGCTATTAAATTTAACTGCTATAATTACATAAAATTAGTTATGTGTTTCTAAAATAGCAAGTTAAGAAATTAGCCATAAAAGATCAATTTTATATAACAAAATATAAAAGTAGGCTTCTACATTTACTTAAATTTTAGAGCATTAGTGAGGGTATCAGCTAAGAAAAAATATTTTTTAGAGTCCACAATTTTTTAGAGCCCCACAATTCTTTTAAAGTCTTACAAATATTCTATGGATTCAAAAAACGAGCCAAGCAAATTTTCGTAAGGTATTAAAGATCCTATATTTTATAAAAATGAGTATTTTTGAAATATTTCCTCAAGTATAAAGGCACCAAATAGTCCTGTTTATATTGATACATTTCTTCCATTTCTTCAACAACTATTTAGCATTTAACAGACATTTATTTTTAGATTCATTTATTTTTTGAGACAGGATCTTACTCTCTTGCCCAGGTTGGCGTGCAGTGGCACGATCTTGGATCACGGCAGCTTCGACATTCTGGGCTCAAGTTATCCTCTGACTTCAGCCTCCTGAGTAGCTGAGACTACAGGCACATGCTGCCACTGGCTAATTTTCTTTTATGTATTTCTTTCTTTCTTCTTCTTCTTCTTTTTTTTTTTTTTTTTTTTTTTGGTGGAGATGGAGTCTTGCTATTTTGCCCAGACTGGTCTCAAACCCCAGGGAGCAAGTTGTCCTCCCACCTCGACCTCACAAAGTGCTGTGATTGATTACAAGAGTGAGCCACTGTGCTCAGTCTTTAAGAAACATTTATAGAACACCTCCTTATCTTCTAGTAATGTATCAAGGAAATGTAATATTAAACAGAACAGACATGTTTCCTGAACTCATGGGAATAAAGGCACGAGTAAAATAAATAGCATAAATGCAAATAATATAATGCTATAATGGATTTTTTTAAAGAATGCTCTATTTGAATATGACAGAGGGAATGTTTTTAGGGTGGTCTGGGAATGCCTGTCTGAGAAAATGAGACACAAGTTGAAAAATGGGGGCAATCAGACATGAAATGTGTGAAGAGAAGAACAGAGCCATACAAAGGGTCAGTTTGGAATTGTTAAATTTGAACACTATATTGGAAGCCCAGAGCAGAAGTTTGAACTGTCAGGCAAGACCTTTGAGCATGTTAATTGCATTCAAAATGTGAAAATGTATTAGAATAATTATGGCGAGAATAATTAGAAAAATTGTGGCACATACACACATATGTACATACATACATGTGCATACATATATTTATGTGTGTAATATACACACAGATGTACGTACACACATATGTGTTGTGTGTGTATATATATATGTAATGTGGGTAATATACACACATATCTAAAAGTAAAACAAACAACAACTTGTGCCCAAAAAGACATGAGGGAAAAGAAACCAAAATTTGGACACTTGTATAGTTAAATAAAATTAAGAATTACAGAAAGGATACAGGAAAAAAAAATAAAAGATCCTGTTTGAGTAACAGATAACATGATTCAATTCGGAGTGTTATAAGCACTCAAAAGATGTATTTTAGTTTGTGTGCTTACTTTTCAAGCAATGCAAGTTCATAACACTCTTCTGAAATCCTTGGGCCAGATATAACTCAGAAAGTTGAATTGGTCAGGTGTCATATTAATAATATGCTTTATAAACTGTATCATGAAACAGCTTTAATGAGTCTAAAGTAACACTCGAATAAAATGTATTAGTATTTCAGCAATAAAATGTAAAGATATTCATGCTAAGTAAGATAAAGACTGTAAGTGACTTTGCATTAATTCAGATCTGGTTTGAAAGCTTTTTTTTTTTTTTCCTTTTAAATCTTTTCAGTTTCTCTGATTTGGAAGTTGAGGAAGGCTTGTTATATTCCTATATTAAAAGATTTATTTGTGCTGATTAATCTGAGCCAGAAGAGTAAAGGGATGGATGATGCAGAAGACACACAGAGATCTGATAAAGTGAAAATTCTTATAGCGGCAAAAAGATGGGTTTCAGTATGTTTCTGTACATTAGAGAACTCATTTTCCTCTGGGTGGTTAAAAGATTTCCAAGGAGAATTTTAGCATCGACAGTTTTAAAGGAATCAATTTTCAGCAACTCAATTTTCATGTGAACTTTTCTAAAACTATGTCGCTGAAAAATTTATCTATGCTCAGGATACATTTTTGTTCCCAAAAGAAAGGCATCATTCAAAATCTTAATGTAGTACATTATCCTGTGGTGGATTACTTCTGGAGTAACAAATAGCAAGGCTATCTAATGATAATTCAACATTTCAATCTAAAGTTTCTCACTTTTCGTGTTCTATCTACATCTATTTATCTATGTATCTATGTATCTATGTATCTATCTATCTATCTATCTATCTATCTATCTATCTATCTATCATCTATCTACCTATCTATCATCTATCTGATCTATCTATAGTAAAGTAAAGTCTGGCATTTAGAAAAGTAGCGTATTCGTCCATGTTGAGATGTTGTGAGTTAAGGTATAGGTAGGAATAAAGTTTAGGACACTTTCCTTAAATGGATTTTATATTCTCCAACTATTGATTCCTTTACAATTATTTCAGTTTAAGAAGAAAAATGTCATATACTGTGATATGAATCATGTTTGAGAAATATCTCCTTGAGCGTTTGAGTAGTACAACAAAAAATATCTGTAAGAGATAATGAATGTTAAAAAACGGTTTTATTCCTGTGCTTGAGCAAAACCTACTCTTTCTATGTATTCTCACTTCTTAGCCCTAGAATGTTATTAACTTGAAAGAAAAACTTCCTCAAATATCTAAAAGTGATGCTGATTTTTTAGAAATAACTAAAGGTTTTCAAGACAACCAAAATTTCAAGCTACATGGGACAATTACCAATGTATGGTATGTGAGGGGAGGACTGTAATAAGTTTAGATGTCACTGAATATTTTTCACTAACGGATTTAAAGCATTTTATACTATACAAAACAATAAACTGTCTATTTTATTTTCAGTGAATTTATTTTTCTTGGAAAAATATTTATTAAATTCTACCTCACTAAGAACAAATGTCAAAAGCATTTATAGATTAGCAGTATATTGATTTGTTTCCTAACTAAATATATCTTTCTCATTCAATACATCTACAGGAAAAGTTTATTATAAGTCTAATTTTATCTATAGAAAAATAAGATTTTTTGCCTACTACTTAATTACTTCCAAAATTAGAAACAAATATATGCTCAAGTAATGATGTGTGCACAAATATACACATCTAGAAAAAAATCAGTGACTTTAATCTTATCTCTCTTTTCTCATTTTAGGCACACATCAAGCAGAATTATTTGTTTTAATAATCACAAATAAAATAATTTTCAGGTTTATGTAAAATATTACTAGAACGATATTTACATTACATTTAAGTAGTTTTAATATTGCTAGATTTTAGTTATTCATATAGTTTTTGCTCTAGAATTCATTTCTTATTTTTAATAAGCTCCTTTTAAAATGTGTCTTAATATATTAAAATTAAAATTTTTAATTTTTATTAAATTAAATTTTTATTAAATTTATTTAAATTAATAAATTTAACTGGGCTGGGCATGATCACCTGTAATCCACCATGGCAGACGGATAATTTGAGTCCAGTAATTCCAGACCAACCTAAGAAACATGGTAAAACCCCATCTCTACAAATGAAAAAAAAATTAGCTGATCGTGGTGGTCCATGCGTGCCTGTAGTCCCAGCTACTCGAGAGGCTGAGGCAGGGGTATCGCTTGAGCCCAGGAGGTTGAGGCTGCAGTGAGCTGTGATTGGACGACTGCACTCTCGCCTGGGCAAAACAGCAAGACTATATACCAATACATAAATACATAAATAAATAAATTTTGTCATTTTGTGTTAGAAAGCAGTTTTGTTTTAGATGAAGTGTTTGAGGACTGGCAGATATGGCCCCTATATTGAATGGGTTAAATATAAAATTCCAGGTTTGATAAAAGCTTATTTATAGCACACAAAATGCAATAATATTTAACAAAAAAATTTAATAGTATGTAATGTAGTACAAAATATTTAAATTGAACTAAAATTTATTGTTGATTGGTTTCAACGTGTACCTTTGAGTGACAGAGCTATGTAAAAAACAGTATCATTTTGAAAGTCTCAGTAAATCAGTTTGGCAAATTTTCCAAAATTTCTAAAAGAGGATAACTCTAATCATTAAGAAAAAAAAGTCTTTGAGGTGAAATGGTGTCCAATTATTTGCATTCAAAAAAATTAAGGACCTAATTATGTCATAAACTGATAGATCATTAGAAATAACATTTGATGATAGATGACCATGTGAATTTTATTGTATAACTAAAAATTATATTTAAATTATTGACTAACCTTCATAAAATACATAGGCCCTTGTTTAATTATGTATATGTGTATAGAAATATGTTTGTGATGTGTATACAGTTTGTTAACATTTACAGATATTGAAAAATAGACCATAAATTGTAACAGTTTTATCAATGGCAATGTCATATTATTCCAAGGATGCATGAAACATGAACCCATTGGAAAATAATAACCAAATTCATCTTTATACAATGTGAATTTCCAATACAATATTATGTTTAACAACTGTTTACTAAATTGTAATTTAGCTATGTTGTTTTGATAAATTGTGAGTTAATAAGAATAAATCAATACATCTTTTTACCTCAACCTTGAGATAAAAAGACAAATCAAATCACAAAATTTCAACTTACATTCATTCAACTTATGTGTTACATGGGAAAATATTTTATGTTCACATACCATATTCCTTGTAAATACACATATACAAATTAATTTGTTGAAAAAGTATAGAATTCCACTGAGAAAGTGAAAGTGACATGTATATATACAAGTTTTATGAGAAAAAAGGGTCCAAAATACAGGAATGCTAAAGAAAATGCCTCATACAGTTTTCAAATACATAATAATTAGCATAAAATTATTGTATCGCTGAAATGTCACTGTACATTTTAAAAGATATTTACTTCTTAAAAAATGTATCAAGATTGTTGATATCTCATAAATAGCACTATGTGAAATATTTAAACTCATAGTGAAACATGTAAGATATCAACTTAAAATATGTAAGTGGGATTTTCTAAATTAAGATGTTATGTGAGCTAAAAATACTTTTGTCTATAGTGGAGGACTGGTCTTAGAACTGATAGCAGCAGAAGGCAGACAAACCCTAGGCAGATAGGGGTGGCCCCCTGTGAAACCCCACCTTCAACCCAAAGACAGTTTAAAGCCTGAAAGCCAAACTACAAGTCTCAGATAAATCCACAGACCAGAATGAGAACCCCTCTTCCCATTTGGTGTGCTTTCCTCTGATTGATCCCCACCTTTCACCTATTTTACATACACCTGCCCTTCCTTAATTGCTTTTTCACACTGTCATGCCCACCTCTGAGTGGTGCCTTTGTTCTAGCCTTTTTTGCATACTCACAAATCAATCAATCAGCATGCACTCCCTCATTTGGAGGCTGTAAAAGCCCTGGACTCAGTCACACTTTGGGATTGCCTGCCTTCAGGCAACAGGGGCAGCTACCCGACTTCAGGTAGAGTAGGGGGTTGCCCTCTCCATACCCCTCTCTGCTGCGAGTTGTTCCTCAAAAACTCTCTGCCCTGTTCACCCTTCAGCTATCAGCATAACCTCATTCTTCTTGGGTGACAGACAAGAACTCAGGACCCATAGGATGCAAGTATGAAAAAGACAGTAACACCGTAGCCCTCTGCCCTCCATTGGTGCTTGGCAGCCACCCTATGCAATGGGAAGCTGCAGTGGGGCTGGGCCAGCCCCAGAGCCACAGACCGGAGTGGGGGCCACAGGACTGAAAGAGCTATTAACACACCCCCATTCACCAGGCTGCAAATGGTGGGACTGAAAGGGCTGATAACATGCTGTAACACCTCCTTGGGAGCTTTGGAGTGCTGGCATCCCTGTTCAGCCACCACGTGATTCCCTCATCTAGATGCTGGTGCACAGGGCGGAGGCAGGTCGGGGCATGCCTGGCCCAGCTGCTGGCTAAGTGCAGATTCTGTAGTAAGCATGGGATCTGGGCTGAAGTGTAAGCCAGGTGCAGCACTTCGGGCCAACGGGGCAGGGAGTCTCCTGTGGCGAGCCTAGGGCTGAGTGAGGCCCAGGCGGGGACACTGCCGGCCACTGAAGTCTCTGGCTGGCGAAGGGGCACCAAAAAAGTCTTGTGTCGGAAGTAAAGATCATTCTTCCACTCTATCTGTGGAGAGGAAGTTTAGATGTAGACTCCGGTAAGATCAATGATTTAATTTGGTTAAAATGAGAGGGTTTCTTTTCTGAGGGCATTAATTTCTCAAATAAGTATTGTATATTATATGCAAATTCACTCCAGATGCCCCATGAACATATTACATAAAGCAGGGGAAAAGTGTAGAATAGGTTTTAATTTCATAGAGAAATATTATTGCCTTGACATTTGTCTTTGTGTCTTATCTTCCCAAATCTTAATCTCATAGTAGAAAGAACAGTTAATAAAGCTGATGGTAATGCAGAAGTGATGGTAATCACAAAGTGAGCTGAATCAATGTATCCAAACTACTAGGACTCTGTGTCTGTGCCATTTTTACAAACCATTTATTACAACTCTACCTCAAGGTTCTCACTTGTCATACAAAGTATGTTCTCAAAACAATGTGATTCCAAATACATGAGTGTTTAGAGTAGTAATAATTGGCTTACTTCTAGAGATTTTTGAAATATTATAGGCTAGAAAATAGAAAGGTTATTCATAACTGAGAAAGAAACAATGTGCCACAAGATTAAGATCTGAAAAAGGAATACACACACATGCATGCACACACACACACGTGTGTATAACAACATGTGAGACTATTTTTCTGAGGAAGTGTTTGGAATCAGAATAGAAGAAATGGAGTCATCAGAAAACAAATATATGATATTTGTAGCAAACTTAAAAGTAGCATTGCATTGTTTAGGGAAAAATGCATTTATAAGAAGCCTCCAAAGCATACCAAAGCTAAACAAGATTACCAATTGAGAGTAATAGTTACTTCTTAGAGGGAAGGGAAGATGAGATACAGATGAGTAACTCAGGGGCAATTTGGGTGATTACGAGGATGTATTATATTTTAAGGTAGATAGTAGGAAAATAAATATATGTTTTATTAATAAATGTAAATTAATGTGCTATCTTTATCAATATGTCTATGTCATGTATTTCATTTTTTAAAAAACTGAAAACATAAATTAAGCTTTGGATGTAATCTGCAACTTGAAGGAGTTGAGACTGAACTAAACAATTAACTAAATATTATATTTTGACACAGGCCTTTATCCAATGATAACCAAGGTCTTCCAGTTGCTGAGAGGCCAAGGGATCTCTTTGGGCTTGGAGCTTTCTCTTCTTTGTTGGTATTTTAGCTGTTTCATCATTGTTTCATTTGTTATTATGCAGCTTTGTAATCACAATATATTTTAATAAATGTTTTATTTGTATTCTTTTCATTGAGCTGAATAGAGTCTTCTGATATTTTTTAATGTATTTCCACAGACTACTGACAAAAAAAAAAAATGATACTTTACTGCTTATTCCAATTACCACCAATTTAATGTTTACTATAAGAGTTGTTGATTAATATTGCTGATTTTCTCAAGGTGAATCCATTTTGACTTTTAGCGACCATATTTGGAAAATTTTAGACACCTAACATTGCCAATAAACTTAGTTATACATTGAAAACAGTAAGTAATTTCTCTAGTCAACACATTAATGAAGATTTATTTTAATCAATTTTCCCATATATTACAAAAGTTCATAGTTCATCCTTTGTACCATAGCCTATGCTTCACTAAAACTTTGCAGTTTAGGAACTCTCATGTAGACTGAGCTAATATTTCTCCAAAGGCACTGTTTACACTATTTCATCTAAACAAATCTACTGATAAAAAGCAATGACTTGCTTAATTGTCCAAAGTCAGACAACTGATTTAAACACATCTCTTTTTGAGCGATTTGGTGCTATGGTCTTCTACAGACATGGTATGATCACTAAGTGTCAGGAGCGAGGTGCAGATGTGTAAAGATCTAGTTACAGTGGGTGAAATTCTGGTTAGTGGCCCAGGTTGATTAACCCGTCTTTTTCCCGTTAAATAATTACCGGAAAATAAGACAGGCATTATAGAGAATACGGACTATGATACAATGCTTTATTTTCATGCAAATAATAAAGCTACTTTTGGTATTATTGGCACTGCTGTATTTTGGAATGAAAAGAGCCTATTTATTTAAAAGTGAAGAGTATATGCTCTCAGTCATTTTTCCAGAATCACTTTTTGTCTTTCTTTTTTTGTGCTATATTTCCTAAATATAAATATCATAATGTGTTCTGATGTATATGTTTAAATAACAAAGAAAATTATTTTCCATCTAAATGAAGCAGGCTCTTCGGGACTCTAATTCTTCCCAGGTTCCTCTTTGTACATTAAGTTGACTCTTCAAGTAAAATATACCACATGTACCAAAGCTCTGACGT